>NC_052513.1:821121-850050 GCF_014356525.2 Nilaparvata lugens
ATTTCATTGCTTATTATGGGAAGTTTCATTCAAATTCTGTTTCAATCTATTTTATAATTTTTGTGTTTGAATTTCAGTGCTTTGGAAAAGATCATCGTTCAAGGATACAAAGCCTTACGTTTACAATACTTTTTTACCGCTGGAGCTGATGAAGTGAAAGCTTGGACTATTCAGGTACTAACCATGACACTCAATTAGTGATTATTAATTAGTTTCATCCAGTATCGTACGAACTTTTATTCCGAATCACACCCAAAACCAGTTTTGGACGCTCTATGTTTTGCCGTCCATATGAATTCTATCAGATGAAACGTAACTTGCCAAACATCGTCTGTTTAATCTAATAGAATTTATTAGGACGGCAAAAATTCGTACGTCTAAAAATCGATGTGTGTGTAGCTAGCCAAACATATTACTACTCAGCATTGTGCTAAGATTAATTTCGCTTGAGTCCACAGAACTTTAAAGAACTTTCACTTGATTTATACTTAGCAAATAGAAATATTAGAATTCAAGTCAACGTCTTTTGCAAGAATAAGGATGAGACCTTATTGGGCGTTTTCAGACGAGTCGGCAGGGCAAGAAGCTCTCCAATTGGCTGACTGAGTTGGCGTTCGGGAATCAGCCAATCTGAGAGCTTCCTGCCGTGCCGGAAAACGTCTGAAAAACTCCCAATATGGTCTCGCCTCAAGAAATTATTTATTTATCACATTGTGTACAAATACTTAACATGAGGAAAGGCAAAACAGGCTCATGCCCAAAACTGTCCCATTTCCAATTTATACTATACTGTCCAAATCAAAATGTTGGTTATGTCACTTTCACTTTTCAAAATGTAATTTACGTTCTTCAATACTCATATGAACGAGTAAATTTTGAATCAAATAGATACTATTAGAGTCTAAAATCAAAAAATCTAGAACAGTGACTTAGTAATTATTCAAAAAGTCTAAATTTTGAATAAAACTAGAAATTTTTGAACTAAAAACTTTATGCTTAAATATAAGTTCTAAGTTATATTATATTTTTATAATTAATACAATTTTCATCCTTGTGTCTATTGTATTGTGGATATATTACCATGATGTATATTGTGTGAAATGAAACAATAGAAGATGGGTATTTGTAGATATTCTGACAAATCTTCAATGAATCTATAAAAATTAATATTAACTAGATACTGTTCTGATATGTTGTAGAATTAACTCATCTTTTTCAATTCAATCGGTTAATAAGGAATGGAGTTATCGTGTTCACAGACATACACACACACACATACGGTACACACACACAGACCAATACCCAAAATCATGTTTTTGGACTCAGGGGACCTTGAAACGTATAGAAAACTTGACATTGGGGTACCTTAATTTTTTTGGAAAGCAATACTTTCCTTACCTATGGTATAGGGCAAGGAAAGTTAAAATAGGGAATTTTTTTGAGTTATTATAGTATTTATAGTGTAGTTATTGACAAAATAACCGTATTTTGCGTTCCATCTAATAGTAGTGTAAAAAGTTGAAAAATATTGCTACAGAGTATGTACTTGATTAAACTCCACTAATAGTACAAATGAAGCTTTCTGGAATAAATTGGTGAGTTTACTTACTTATTACGTTCTACAAATATTCATAAAACTTTCACTTGATTTATACTTAGCAAATAGAAATATTAGAATTCAAGTCAACGTCTTTTGCAAGAATAAGGATGAGACCTTATTGGGCGTTTTCAGACGAGTCGGCAGGGCAAGAAGCTCTCCAATTGGCTGACTGAGTTGGCGTTCGGGAATCAGCCAATCTGAGAGCTTCCTGCCGTGCCGGAAAACGTCTGAAAAACTCCCATATGGTCTCGCCTCAAGAAATTATTATTTATCACATTGTGTACAAATACTTAACATGAGAAAGGCTCATGCCCAAAACTGTCCCATTTCCAATTTATACTATACTGTCCAAATCAAAATGTTGGTTATGTCACTTTCACTTTTCAAAATGTAATTTACGTTCTTCAATACTCATATGAACGAGTAAATTTTGAATCAAATAGATACTATTAGAGTCTAAAATCAAAAAATCTAGAACAGTGACTTAGTAGTTATTCAAAAAGTCTAAATTTTGAATAAAACTAGAAATTTTTGAACTAAAAACTTCACACTTGAATATAAGTTTCAAGTTATATTTTATAATTAATACAATATTCATCCTTGTGTCTATTGTATTGTAGGCTATATTACCATGATGTATATTGTGTGAAATGAAATAATAGAAGATGGGTATTGAATTGTTTGTTTTATTTATGTACATGTCATGTGTTTTTGTAGATATTCTGACAAATCTTCAATGAATCTATAAAAATTAATATTAACTAGATACTGTTCTGATATGTTGTAGAATTAACTCATAAAAACAATCTCATCTTATTCATCGTTTCTCAATTCTCATCTTATTCATACAACTACTCAAACAAAACTAACAGCATATTGTATAATAATAGAATTTCGTACAGTATAATGAAAACTATCGAAGTATAAAAATCTAACTAACTTATTCTATTATTTATATTTATTCAATGATACACAAAACACAATTCAAATATTTTATGATTTTATTTTGTGAAATTGTTTTGTTTTGGTGAACAGAAAGGCACAAAAGCACCCCAGGCAGCTGGAAGAATCCACACAGATTTTGAAAGAGGATTCATCATGGCTGAAGTTATGCATTATGAAGATTTCAAGGAGGAAGGGTCGGAAGCAGCATGCAAGGTAATAACCAAGTAATAGCAGGGAATTCTCAATATTTCAGAAAAATCTTAAAATTAATATATGGATGTGAATATACAATGAAAAATGAAAATCAAAGCACGCTTTTAATATTTACTTGTACACAACATGTTTCGAACTCTTTGTAATGTAAAATATTGATTCAAATTTTTCAAATAATTATTCCTGGACCAAAAATTAAGTGGCGAAACAGTGATGTATGATTTCATTAGCTAATAATACTTTTGACAACATTAACTCTTATTAGAATTTTGGAGTGAAATGGTACGGCCCAGCCTAGTTTTTCCTCAATGGTCATAACTATATCATGATTTTAGTGTTTTGTAGGATAAATGAAATGAGTTTTATTGATTTCTATTCATTGCTGTGCTAGATCTTGACAGACCCTTTGCACAAAACCAGAATTACAAAATATATATTCAGATAATTTGACAAAATAAACAATAGCATAATAGTCCAGTCTCTATATACATTGGTGCATGCAATTTATATTGCAGTTCTGATTTTTTAATATATTATTTGGGTACATAAGAGAAGTCCAGAACCAATTTCTTCATGCAAAATTTCCTTGTGCTAGATACAGGGTGGCCCAAAAACCTCGTATTTTCGGTTCATTTTCCAGTTTTCAGCTATTTCTGCCAAATATCGTAATCGGACGGAAAAATTTGCTCTCGCCTTTTATCAGATCATAAAATTCTAAATAAAATGAGATCATTCGGAACTCTCTATCTCCAATGAGTACTGAGTTATGATTTTTTAAAATGAGTGAAATTTGAAGAAAAAATCAATTTTGATGAATTCTAGTTTTTGATCAACTATATTTTCCGATTGTTACAATATATGTATAACTCAAAATCCCTCTGGGCGTATTTTTGTGCTCTACAATCTGAGATCAGGTAGAGCGCTCTATATCATATAGATTTTCAGGTACACCTGACAAAATTGCTCCTTGTATTGTGAAATACACCTAATTTTCAGCTTCAACCATCATCACCAAACCACATTGTCCTCACATTGATATTTCGCACAATGAAATAAGTTCATGACATTATGTTCTATGAGAATCACCCGTTAGATGCACTTCATTTCAGTATTTCCTAGTGGAGAGGCGCGCTTAAGGACAACTCAAGGATCAAAATTTCAAACACTTATAACTTTTGACACAATGCTCAGATACAGATTTCATCGCACTACACTTCATTCTTCTCGTCTCGTCAAGGCGTCAATTACGATATTTGGCAGAAATAGCTGAGAACTGGAAAATGAGCCGAAAATACGAGGTTTTTGGGCCACCCTGTATCCAGCACAAGGAAATTTTGCATGAAGAAATTGGTTCTGGACTTCTCTTATGTACCCAAATAATATATTAAAAAATCAGAACTACAATATAAATTGCAAGCACACCACTTTTTTATGTCTATATTGACTGGACTATAATGAAAACTAACAGTGTTTTGTAAAAATTTGATAATCTAAATATTAATAGAGTTATTTGATTTTCAATTATTATTATTATTGTACATACAGGTAACCGTAAATAACAAAGTGAAGATGAATAGATCTATAGTAGGTAAATATCAATAAACGAAATTCATATACGTAGAGTACCTAGATAAAATTGGTTTTTATTAGCACATTTATTACAAAAATGATTTATAAGAATTTGAGCGAAGTGGAGGCATAAATGTATAACACAATTCGAATTGCTGAATTCACCAATAGATAAATGATTTACAAAAACTAAATGGATAGATTTATTTGGTTTTGGTTCGTATACAATAAATTAACAAGAGTTATGAGCAAAGTTAAAGCATACCACTCCTCCACTTTACTAACTATGAGTGGTTCACAATCTAGAACATTACAATTGTCTGAAAATTTTAATTTGAGATTTTTAATAATGTTTGGATTTCTATTTATTTCCAGAGTGCCGGAAAATACAGACAACAGGGCCGAAACTATGTGGTGGAGGATGGAGACATCATATTTTTCAAGTTCAACGTAACTGCGCCAGCAAAGAAGAAATAAATCGAGTTTCACACCCTCTCTAAGACTGCCAGGAGCATTATTTATTCACATATCTTTACATTTTTATTTTTTTATTTATTTTATATGGAACATTGACATCCATTCCTCTCAAAACCTCTAACCTTTCACTATCTATTAACAGTAAGTTGTGTATTCATAACTGTTTTTCAGTTTGCATTTTATGAAATTGTGAATAAATTTGTTTCTGACAGTGACCTCAATGATTATTTGTTTTGAATAATAAATCAAAAGCTTCCCTTCAGTCAAAAGCTTTCCTCCAAACAAAATTAAGAACCACAATAGTAATTTAGATGTGTATATGCCACCACCCATCAACGCATCTCTTCAATGTATGAGGGTGAGTTAATTACCTACAATTTATTCACCAGTTGAGAATATTCACCTACAATTTATTTCAATTTCGGTTTATCTCGACAGTACCATCAAATCGGTTACTAGTTACTACTAACTATTATTTTATCAGTATCGATTTTCATTGTTTTATTCCATTTATCAGTCATCATGTACAATTCACTTCATAAGGAAAAGGCACACCAGGCGCATGCCCAAAAATGGCATACTATTCATAATAATTCCAATTATTCATTATGCATTTATAATTAATTATTCCAATTGATACTGCAGGTTGTGTCATAGGATACTATTTGATTCCACGATTTACACTTTAAATACAAGGAAAAATACACAGATTCTGAAATTACTGCTCTTGAAAGGGCTACTTTATTAGAAATTATTTAAAACAAAATGAAAACATGAAGTACCATATTATTTGAAACAGATTCTGAATTTAAAAATAGTTATATCTAAAATTAACAAAACTAAAAAAAATCTGGTGTGGTACACTCACACAACTTTCCTTGCTCATTGATCTATAAGCCTCATTCTTAAACGAGGATAATTTCGGGGAATAACATTATGCCGATTGGCGGCTAAATAATTAAAACTATGATTATACTATTGTTATTGTTTTCAGAGTACATTTTCCTTTGTTTGAATTATGGAATTTGAGGATTTTTTAAAAGTTGTCAAAACAGCTGTTCTACAAATAAAATAACGACTTGTGTTCTTTTGAATAAACTGCACTACCTACCTACCTCACGCACGAGAAGGAGGTTACAAAGTAAATTTCTCAGGGATGGGGTGGACCCCCTGTTAGTTTCCCAGGGAGGAGACTCATGCCAGTTAATAGAGCTGATAAATAACTATACAGGGTATGAATTTGAAAAAAAACGGTCAAGTCATTTTTGTGAAAATCGTGATAGAAATTAAACAAATTTCATTCTTCTCAGGAATATTACGGAAACTCCTGCAATTTTCCCAGAAATGAGACTCATGTCAGTTGATAGGGCTTATCTATCTAGGGTATAAATTTGAAGAAAATCGTTAGAGCCGTTTTCGAGAAAACTATGAAAAATATGGTTTTTAGCAATTATCAGCCATTTTTTTCTGCCATTTTGAATTGAATTTTATTGAATTTCTTATTGTCGGATCCTCATGGTATAAGGACCTTAAGTTTAAAATTTCAAGTCAATCGGTTAATTAGGAATGGAGTTATCGTGTTCACACACACAGACCAACACCCAAAAATCATGTTTTTGGACTCAGGGGACCTTGAAACGTATAGAAAACATGAAATTAGGGTACCTTAAATTTTATTGGAAAGCAATACTTTCTTTACCTATGGTAATAGGGCAAGGAAAGTAACTAGTCCAAAAAGTCTTTGAATATTGATGAAATATAGTACCGTATGTTTAATTACCTACCCCATAACAATATTCATTTTTAACTGCATTATTCCTTACAAGTAACATGAATACATTCTATCCAATCAAAGCTGACAATATTTGAAGTGAATTCCGCCTATAGTTGCATCATTATTTGCATGGACACGCTGTCGGTCCCGGCTGCCTAAAAACAGTCGTTAGGTCATGTCAGAGGCCCTGAAATTGGTCAGGTGCTACCTGAAAACTCTGACACTAGACCTGAGCCAGCCAGGTCACTCAATATTATTATTATTAATGAAAATATTATTATGATACGTTTTCGGTTGTGAAAATCACTTCAAACTACCAACAATCCTTATTCATTAATTGTACAATACTGTCATCATAAAAATATTATGATCAGGGAGAAAAAACTAGGCTGAGTCTGTACTATTTCTCTCCCAAATTTTGATCATAAGTTCAATTAAGTTTATAAATAAGGTCAATGCTTTACATTGATGTCCGTTGGAATTGTATCTCACTATAATTAAGTATGTTATTTGCACATACCCAAAATCCGAATAATGATAGTCATAACAAAAATATAGTTGAGGTTTTTCAAGACTAGTTGAGACAAAACTCTAGTTCAGTATTCTCCTGCTCTTCCAGGCTATGATACAACAAGTCCATCACATCCTGTTTGAATCTTCTCTGCCTTGACTGTGACAGTTTATCAACTTCAGGAAGCAAACTTTTAAAGAAGGTGAGAGTTGAACTCTCCACTTCTCTCTGTGATTTCGAAACCTCAATCATGAGATCCAACACTTTTTCAATCGGTGCAACAACCTTTTCACTGCACTGAGGCTTCACTTCGGCTGAGTGTGTTGTGTCCTGAGTCAGTGGTTCTCCCAGATAGATGGTTTCAGATGGATCGATTGAGTCTGAGTTGTCATCGACGTTAATTTCCAAAACTTCTCTGAGAAAACTAGTTCTCTGAGTCTCTTCAAAGTGTTTCTTTTGCCTACGATACTGGCTGTTGACGAAATCACCGAGAAAATGCATCATGACGTCGAAGAACGGCCATTTTATTGGCTTGACAATTCCTTTCTCGTAACTTGTTTTTTGATCGCGGAGTACTCGATTCAGCGAACCTCTCAGACTCATCCAACGGCTCTTGCATTCATTCGCTGAAAAATAGAAATGTAATTACACTTTTATAAAAATATCGGGGCACCGAGCTTCGCTCCGGAGTACAAAAGCATAGAAGCAAAAAATCAGTTTATTTATTGATGAACACAATTCTTTAAAATGATTGGGGAAGGACTAATTTGCACAGCCCAAGACTGTTTCATCCCCGAATTTTGATTTATACACTATAAATAGACCAAAAAGTAGGTTATGTACCATACAATTGAATTCAGGCCCAATTTCCAGTCTAAACATTTGAAAACAGAAAAGGTCTAATTTAGATTGTTTACAAACCAAATTGAATAACAAAATAACACTCACTAATTACTTAAAACTGTAAAATAATGATTAAATTTGAAAATTCTGATATACTTTAATTTAGAATGATATACCATGTCATGTCAACAAATCAGATATTTTGATCAAGTCGATTGAAATTTCTATATAATATTTCTCGTGAGATAAGCTGATTGATTGCAAATAGTTCAACAGCTGAACATAATTCTGTTTCACTCCCACACACGCACTCGCATCTTCCGTTATCGACAGACGACGGAATTATCATCTGTTTTTCCAAGGATGAATAATTATTATCCTTTTCATGTCCATCAGCGAGTTTTCTCAGGGATGAGACCTAGTGCAATCGAATTTTTATATCATAAACCTACAATGTTCCAAATTTCGTGAAAATCGTTAGAGCCGTTTTCGAGATCCGTTGGTCATAAATAAATAAATACACAAATATATAACCAGATGTATAAATATATACAGAAATTGCTCGCTTAATACAATAGGATACTAGCAAGTGACCCGTGCTCCGCAAGGGGCTGTTTAAAGCACAAATAGATTGAATTCAATTTTATAGTTCCATGCTGATATTGAAAGTATCAACAACTGTAAAAAAAAGTAAACTCGTATGGCTTTTGTTGGTGGGGTGTCCCTTGCGGGAAGGTCCCACCGCCTGAGTATATAATTCAAGCCGTCAATGGGCCTTACGACTGTCATACTTCAGCCGGGACCAACAGTTTAACGTGCCCATCCGATAACACGGGAGTGATCTGGTTAAAAACTTTTGGTAATAATAAAAACAACTGTAATAATATACAATAGAAAAACAATTAGATTAGGCTTTTATCTAACGTAAAATTTGTATCACAAATTGAAAAAATTTGTTTCAATTATTAAAATCATAATTGATTAGAAGAAAAGATGAATATTATGGAATATTTTTTTGATTGGAGAATAATTTTATATTCCATAAGAAGGAAATTCAATGATAGGACAAAGGGACTAAACAAAATAAAACTTGTAGTACCCTTTTTATTTAAAACATTTTTAAACTTTAAAACATTTTAAACCTACTTTAAGTAGGTCGAAACTAGTCGTTGAATTGTTTTAAAGTTTTAAGTAAAAAAGGTACTACAAATTTTATTATTTTTTTCATTAATTTTAATAAAGTATCCCATTCAAGTGAAGTGATTTTATGACTAAATAATTACGACGAAAGATACAGACACGTGATAAATTTATTGCTCTGCTATTGATACATAGCCTACCTTTCATATTCATTTCTTGGGCGATCTCTTTCCACTTCTTGTCTATTATTTCTCTATTATTATAATCTGCCAAATTGAAATTGTAGATTTGTGGCCTCTCTTCAACTAGACGCAATAGTTTCAAGGTATCTTCATTATCCATCTGTTTCCAGGTACCTTCATTATCCAACCGTTTCCAAGTACCTTCATTATCCATCTGTTTCAAGGATTCTTCATTATCCGTCTGTTTCAAGGAATCTTCATTATCCGCCTGTTTCAAAGTATCTTCATTATCCATCTAGAAAAAAACATAGATACATTTAACTAAATTTCCCCACTTAGTAATGCTTTATAACCTTCTTGAATAGTATTCACAGTGATATTTATGAAAACAATATAAAAAGATGGAATTAAATAGAGAATGCATTTATTCAAATGCTAATTAATTTGCAGCATTTATTTAGGATTTTCGTTCAATAATAATTAAACAATATAAAAACTTGTAGTACACTCTTATTAAAACATTTTTAAAACTTAAAAACGTTTTAATAAAAGGGTTCTATATTGGGTTTTATATAACCCATTATTGGGTTTATATAAGGGTTTATATCAAGTTTTTATATTGTTTTCATTAATTTGAATAAAGTAGCCCATATAAGTGAAGTAATTTTATTTCACAGTGTTATAAAAAATATAGTGATATTTTCAATATCAATATTATTTTTTTATCAAACAATGATAAAAACACATAATCATGGGAATGAAAAACACGCTTATAGACCTTACTATTCCATTATATTGATATTGGACGATAATGATATTGTAATATAACATTAACAACTGATGAATTATGAAAATATTATTTATATTTTTTTGTGATTTGTGACGAGGTGTGATTTTTCGACAAAGCTGATATGTGCGTCTGATGACCTCAGAAGTGGTTACAATAATAAATTATTCTATTCTAGAAATTATTCGATTTCTAAAATTCTGCCTCAAGAAGTAATTCACAATCAATAATATGTAGGCAAACTTTGCAGAGATTGTCCATTTCTCTATAATGATATTTACTTTAAACTGCCGGCATTTTTCGAATAACAGCATTTGTGCATCTATAGAAGACAATGGCAACACTGTTCTCCTATCTTTTTCTACTTCCACTATAACGTGGATTTCATTATAGATATATCTTATCAATTCTCACCTTTTTAAGTTAAACCTACTATAAAGCTGGAAATCTGATCTTATCTGATGCATTCATCTATAGTGAGGTCCACGTTATAATGGCAGTGGAGAAAAATAGGGGAACAACGTTGCCGATCCTCTGTCTTGTCAAAGCATTCTATAGACGGTAGTTGATACAGGTTTATTCATGTAATATCAACTGTTCAAAGTAATTAATTTTATTTTATTAAGCAACAAATTATATTTTCCAATAATTTTTTTATCAATTTACAAGATTAAGATGAAATATTTTGTTATTAGTTCTACATTGTTAAAAAACGATCTGGCAACAAAGCATAGCAAGGAGGAGATAGCTCTATCCACTTTATTGAATGATAGACAAGGATAGCAATACCATTGGTAATCAAACACTGCTATTATAACGTGGACCTCACTACAGACTAGACATCAATGGAGCAAAATAGATCATGAATCTCTTCAAGATATCTCCTATTTAGCAAATATAGTTACAATAATTAGACCCAACCACTTCAAAAACAGTGAGAGTTTTTTGATTCCCACTTTTCTTTGTAATATTAATTTGCGATTTTGAAAACTTACGATTTTGAATAATTACTGTTATAACAGGTGCAATAATTTTCTATTTTTTGAACAACATAGATATTTACAGTTTTGCAGAACAATGAATTTTCAAATTTCAATATAAATTTTACAATTCCTTTTCTGAATCTAATTTTAAAAAATCACCTGAGTGTACTGTTCTGGTTCTGACAGAGAGAGTGAGTCAGCCTGATCGAATGTATCTTCATCTTCGTTTTTCACCATGTCACCATGCTCACTTGTGAATTCCCTCCACCTCTGGGTCGTCCTCCACATAATTACTCAGAATTTCATTTTGTCAAATAAATGCCATCTCCCCGATCTCTTCACTCCTAGTGCTTTTGCTGACTTGGCCTTTCGGAGCTCTCGATTGTACGAACATCGTAGGATATGCCATGTAGTCTTGCATTCGTGTACTGAAAATATTGTTGTTTACTTATTAGGTCAATTTAATAAAAGCTAATAATTGATAGTTCCAAGTAATTTTCAAGCAAATACTAGGATTCGAGTCAGCTGTATAATGTCATTTATTTTGCTAGAACCAATGACTAGTTGCTAGTCATTAGATACTAGTTTTTATTTAATCGACCTATTGTTTCATGATTTAGCATACAGCAGACACACTGGACTTTTGACATAAATAACTCTCAAATACGTACTATAAATGAACACATGTAGAACATCTATGTAATTTCATTGAAATAGCATTAACTTATTAGTCTCATCACATACACATTGATTCTTGGACGTAAATTTTTCCCGTCTTTCTAGACCAACAGAAAAAATTTATGTCACCATTAGCAGTATTGATTCAAAATCTTCATATCACCAAAATTCATAGTGAACGTAGATTATGAAAATCAATTATTGTGCCAATAATGATATAGGCAAGTGTGAAAAAACTATTGTACATTCTATTATAACATTATTATCAATTAAATAAATAAATAAATAAATAAATAAATAGATTTTATTGTCGTAGACCAATATAGGTAATTGACAAAGTCATGGTAATACAATTACGAAATAATAAGTCAAAGCAATAGTTTAAAGTCACAAAGTAGAATTACATCAAGTAGAATCGAAAAACTCTGTCAATTATTAATTCTACATTGTTGAAAAACGATCTGGCAACAAAGCATAGCAAGGAAGAGATAGCTCTATCTACTTTATTGAATGATAGACAAGGATAGCAATATCATTACTAATCAAACACTGCCATTATAACGTGGACCTCACTATAGACTAGACATCAATGGAGCAAAATACATTATGAATATCTTCAAGATATCTCCTATTGAGCAAATATAGTTACAATAATTAGACCCAACCACTTTAAAAACAGTGAGAGTTTTTGTGATTTCCACTTTTCTTTGTAATATTAATTTGCGATTTTGAAAACTTATCTTGTTTTGAAAACTTTGAAAACGATTTTGAAAACTTACGATTTTGAATAATTACCGTTATAACAGGTGCAATAATTTTCTATTTTTTGAACAACATAGATATTTAATTTTTTGCAGAACAATGAATTTTTCAATTTCAATAATATAAATTTTACAATTCCTTTTCTGAATTTAATTTTAAAAAATCACCTGAGTGTACTGTTCTGGTTCTGACAGAGAGAGTGAGTCAGCCTGATCGAATGTATCTTCATCTTCGTTTTTCACCATGTCACCATGCTCACTTGGTGAATTCCCTCCACCTCTGGGTCGTCCTCCCACATAATTACTCAGAAATTTCATTTTGTCAAATAAATGCCATCTCCCCGATCTCTTCACTCCTAGTTCTTTTGCTGACTTGGCCTTTCGGAGCTCTCGATTGTACGAACATCGTAGGATATGCCATGTAGTCTTGCATTCGTGTACTGAAAAATATTATTGTTTACTTATTAGGTCAATTTAATAAAAGCTAATAATTGATAGTTCCAAGTAATTTTCAAGCAAATGCTAGGATTCGAGTCAGCTGTATAATGTCATTTATTTTGCTAGAACCAATGACTAGTTGCTAGTCATTAGATACTCGTTTTTATTTAATCGACCAATTGTTTCATGATTTAGCATACAGCAGACACACTGGACTTTTGACATAAATAACTCTCAAATACGTACTATAAATGAACACATGTAGAACATCTATGTAATTTCATTGAAATAGCATTAACTTATTAGTCTCATCACACACACATTGATTCTTGGACGTAAATTTTTCCCGTCTTTCTAGACCAACAGAAAAAATTTTATGTCACCATTAGCAGTATTGATTCAAAATCTTCATATCACCAAAATTCATAGTGAACGTAGATTATGAAAATCAATTATTGTGCCAATAATGATATAGGCAAGTGTGAAAAAACTATTGTACATTCTATTATAACATTATTATCAATTGGGCTATATATCATGTAACAAACTATATTATTATCATGTAACAAACACAGTATTGCTAGGCTACATACCTGTACTTTCCATTTCATCAGCAATTTGCTTCCATAAGATTTGTAGAACAGCTTTATTATAATAGTCCTTCAAATCGAAATTGTAGATCGCTGGTCTCTCTTTTATATGATGCAATAGTCTTTTTGCTTTGAACACTTCCATCTTCCATCGCTTGGAAGTCTACAACAGAAGAGAATGTCAGCAAAATTATTGGAAAGCTGAAAAACTCCAGGTCACAGGATATTCATGGTTTGTCAACACTTGTGCTGAAAACAACATCTGGACTTGTGGCCAAGCCAATGGCTGAAGCAATAAACTGCTGTTTTGAGGTGGCTAAATTTCCAGATATCTTAAAGATAGCCAGGACAGTGCCCATATACAAAAGAGGGGAAAATGGTTCTGCCAACATCAGACCCGTCTCCATTGTTCCGGTTTTCTGAAAAGTAATTGAGACTGAAATGAAGCAGCAACTGACAGAGTACTTTGAGAGTAACAATCTGCTGTCCCCTTTTCAGCATGGGTTTAGAAATGGACGCTCCACCACAAGTGCTCTGTTGGCTATGATTATGATTTTCATATTTTTCAGTTTATTCTTGTTTAATTTACAGGGTTTACTATATTAATCGTTGAGTTTGAACACTTGTCCACCTGAAAACAGAAGAGTAGGCTAAGGATTATAATACACCAAGCCGGACATGAATGGATAAAATGACTACTCTAACCAAGTGGAAAGGCTTTAGCATTGGAGTAGATGATGCACCAGAAGTATTCAGTCATTTTGTATGCATAGTGCATTTTTCTCTAATTTAGTAGAAAAAATGTTTGTGTCTGGTGTGATGTCGAAATAGTATATTTCGCAACTAGAGCAGAAAATTAGATTTTTCCGGCTCGAAATCGGTTTTCAAGTCCGAGGCCGTAGGCCGAGGACTAAAAAAGATTGAGAGCCAGAAAAACATTTTTGCCCGTGGTGCGAACGCTATTTTTCGCCACACACAAAAATAAACAATATATATATATATATATATATATATATATATATATATATATATATATATATATATATATATATATGTGTGTGTGAGAATAGTTGTTTACTAAGCACTTCCGAAAGCAGAAGTGGAAGGTGATAGCTCTAGCAAATCTGAGGTAATCTGAATATCAGGAAATTGTCCAAGTATTTTTATTTTTTATTCTGATTTGTCTAAATAACCTAAAAGATGATGCTCAATTATGTGGGGGTTGAGTTTATACTTTTTTATTCTTTCAAATGACAATAAGATGATATTATTATAAATGTTTTAATTATTGAATAATGAACACAAATAATAAAAAGTTTTTTGATCAGCTGTTTTCTGATCACCTTTCTTAGTTCCATGTTAGCGGCTGGAAAGGGTACTCTTTCCGGCCTAGGCTGGAAAGAAACCTGTTCTGACGTCAGACGAGAGTCGTCTGCAAACAATGTCTTTCAGATCTACGTAGGGACTGGAAAACAGCTGCTTTCTGTGCAGTGTGGCAAAAATGTTATATTGTTGGATATTTTTTGAGACATTGGAAAAAAGTGCACTGCACATTAACTGCACTGTCTGGAGTGACATGTTCTCACCTACTCCAATAATAAAGCCCCCCATAACACTCGGTCGAAGCAGTCATGATGTCCGTTTGAATCCAGCATGATGTGACATCACCCTAATCAGACTAAAAAAATTGAGTCGAAATTGGGATCAAACTTTTTAACTGCTAGGGCTGGCCACTAGCGATACTGCAACTTCAGACATGTATTTTGTGTCGTCTGAAAAAAGCTTCAAACTAAATTTTTCAGGTTAGGCTATTGTGTCTTCAATTTTTTGTTGTTTCATTCTTTATTTGCTGCTCTATTTGAGTTTATATTATTTTTTATCATCATAATTTGAAATTTTTCTGTGTTTTATTCTTATTGGTTGTTTATTTCATTTTAAAATGTACGTGCTGCGTGTCTTGCATCGTAAAATGTAGCTTGTGTGCGCTGCCTCGCGTGCATCTCAACACACACACATGTTCATTATGCATGTTCTGTCATCAGCGAGAGGCTTGGAACACAGCAGCATCCAACATGTAAACACCTAATAACAATAAAATAAACTATTGGGAAATCACAAAATTATGATTATACAAAAAAATAATCTCAAATAGATTATAAAAACCTAACCTCAAAAATTTTGTTTGAAGCCACAACTGTGTTGACACAACAATGTATGATGGCATGTATGTACACATATGTTCTGTCGTTAGTGGCCACCTTTAGGCTGGCCACTAACAACAGGACAAGTGTGTCAAACATGTTTGAATAGACATGTCCTCAATAAAAAAAGACACAAAAAGATTCAAACTTAGAAAAACTTTTTGACAGCAGTTTCTTACTTGGAATAAAAAACCAAAATATCCCTGCAAAATAACAAATCATGATACAAAATAGTTATTTGTATATCTAGAATGAAAAGTACTGTTTTTTCTCCTGAGGGAGAAAAAAAATTTCACTCATGATATACACAAAATTTTTCCTCCGCCTACATTTTTATAAAAACTGCAAATAAAATAATTTTTTAAAATGTATGGGACCAAACAATGTCTTACAACATAATCTAAAAATTAAACAGAAACAGCTGGCTTGTAATCATAGTTCTCCGCTGACAGTCCAATGCGCTATCTGTCTGCAAAAGTTGTAACAAGAATGGCCGCCACAACTACAGCTATGATGAAGTTCCCGTTTCAAATTTGATTAGTTAATGAGGAATATTCATTGACTGGTATTTTAAATAAAATGGAATAAAAAAAATTATACATTTTTTTAGTATAGTGATATGAAGTTTGTAATAATTTTACTATACAAAAATAAATTTCATAATATTGATCAAATTTCTGGTTGAGGTATTGAATTTAGTTGGTTTAATGATTACTCTATAATGCTTCCTCATCTGAGCTTAGACCTTCCAATCTATTTCAAATGTACGTTCTTAAAATAGAGATGCTTCCCATGTTATTTAAATGGAGTTACTTTTACGCTCTAGGGAGTTTTCCTGTTTTTTCCTCCTGAGAGCGAAAAAGTGACACTTTAGTATTATAATTTATAATACTAATTTATAATACTATTTATAATACTAATCCGAATAATAATTTCAAAAGTACAATAATCATTTATCAATCAATAAAATTCTCATGTTGTGTCATGCAACAACACATCTGTTAAACAATTATATTACAAACATGATAGTTTGGCCTTACTGCGTATAAAACCGTACTAAAGTAGCCAACCTACATTCAGTAAGGAATATACAGTCAATTTATCCGTTACCACTCGAAGTAATCTGAAAGCTCACAATGTAGATTAATAAGGAAAATACAATATTAAAACAGTAAAACTATTTCAAAACATACCTTTTCTGCCATTCTGTGTGATGTGTGACTGAGTTGTTCGGGAAGCAATGAAGCAAACGAAGAGAAGCAAGCTTACATGAAGCGTTTTCCAGCTTTAATTAGCCAAGGAAATCAAAAAGTACTTATTGTCTCTGTAATTTTCAAACTATCAACATTTATTTCAATTTAATATAAACCTCTTAAAGATCAAACTAAATATTAACCTGGTTTGTAGTAACAACACTCTGTTTGAAATATGAAATGAAATAATTGAGGTTATATTGAACGTCGTTCGATGCTGTGTTCTGTGTTGTGTTCGTGTGTTGCTGGGCAGTCTTGCAACATCTCTGCCACTGTGCATCGTTGGTAAAAAGTTTGATCGTTGTGCTATGTTTCCGAAAGCAAATACAAATAGTTCTTCATTGATAAAAAAAAACCATATGCATTCCTTATTCAACTCATATAAGCTAACAATATTCAGTTCAAGAGTAATATTTTATTCTATGTAATAGAAATTCCAATAATTCATGTGGTATGATTTTAAACAACTAAAAATTGTCTGTTTTGAATTCAAGCAATTTTTATTTTTCTATTATAATTATTACTTCAAGACAAGATGCTTCAAAAAGCGGTCTTATACTGAATACTAATTCTAGTGATTCAGAGGGCA
This sequence comes from Nilaparvata lugens, assembly GCF_014356525.2. NCBI lineage: Eukaryota > Metazoa > Arthropoda > Insecta > Hemiptera > Delphacidae > Nilaparvata > Nilaparvata lugens. The sequence goes on from NC_052513.1 coordinate 838,656, forward strand.
TTGTGTATTGTGTCTGTTGATAATTATGTTGTTATTGTATTGTTTGTTTGGTTTTTGGTTATGGAGGAGAGATAAACATAACGGCAGGCCAACTGAAATGGAAATAGCGCAAGAACTATCGTTTGGTTTCAAAGACGAGTGTATTTTTATTGACAACTTCTTTTTTAATGATGTACGAGAAGAAGAGGTTATTGCTGTCCAAGATGTTGAACCGGCAGAGGTCACTATGGATAAAAACGCTTTCAAAGAAGGTTAGCCTTTGAGTTTTATTTTACTTTGTTAAAATAAATATTGTTATCAACTTTCTGATTCCAAACTCACAAACGCAATAATTAAGTTTATCTCTATTGTGATATGGGCTTCATACTAGTTTGGTCTGGAAAGCAAGCAGAAGTAGTACGGTATTCTAAATTAAAACATTCCATAACTTGGACAACTTTGATAGACTAAAATGATTAGTATTTTAATTTGAAACTATAGCTTGTTACTTGTATTTGTCCTGCTGACAGTCTGAAGGCTGGGGAGTCGTCATTATTTTTCACGGCAGGTGATTTCCTCCATGAGCATGTCGTATATGTTGAAATGTATGCTCTTCAACATACTCTGATACTGCATCTAATAAGCTAATATATTCTAAGCTAATAATAAATTCATTCATTCAAGATCTCAACAGAGAATTTATCATTGTTGTATAAAGTTTGATTAAGATACAGTCTACCAATTGATTGAGTTAGGCTACCCTAACAAGCAATGCGGTAGGTTGATTGATCAAGTAGACTACATTAAGCTATATTAATTTAACAAATTTAAAAATTTTATTATTTTGCAACATTTGATATAAGTCAATTCAATGCAACCACTATAATTATGTTGTACTGTAAGTACTGTAGTAAAAAGTATATAAATTAAATTGAGATTTCTTGAAATTACTTCCAGATTTCACATCAAAGAAATCACAGACACTGGACTCCGATGGTTATAAAAAAATTCCACTAAAAACGCATAAATGCGTTCATTGCTGGAAGGTATTCAGCACACATACGAAAATGGTCAAGTAAGTTTATCTTTTTTAGTCATGTTCTATGTTGATTTTCACAAACACAACGGAGAAATATTCTCCTGGTCAATTTGAAATCTTCATCATTTTGGGTTTGCTCAAATGTCTGAATGGCCGTTTTTACAACTCATCGACTTCTCACCGTCACGATACCGAGTCGGTCCTCCCATTGGCTGAGAGTCAGCTGTTAGTTGTAATCAGCCAATTGGAGGAAACATGTCATCAAAAAATCAGTGAGGAGTAAAGCGACCAATGTCTTGAATGTCTAAATAATGACTGAGACCCTGCTTACCTGCAAATATTATTCATGTGCTATCTAAAGAACTGTGCTATCAAATCTGAGCCATTAGGATCACTTGATAATGATATTATATATTATATCATTCTATAATTCAGCATTCAGTAGTCCATCCAACCATGACCAGCTGGATAGATTGATTCAAAATGTAAAAATTTAACGAAACTAAGATGGGAGATCAGTCATAGAGCTCAAAAACAATGTATTGCCTCTTCGTCCAGGGAGTATAGTGCCAAACTCACAAGCCTCTCACGAAGTGCCCTCTCAAAGATTTTTTCCTCCTGCTCACAGAAAATCCCGACATAATTTCGCAATATAATTTGAATATGACATAATATTTCAAGTTGTTTTATCTCTAGGCCTATATTGTTGTTATAGATATAGGTAGGCTACCTCATTTAATTTGTTCTATTTGAAATCGATAGTAAGTTGTATTGATTTTGTTATATCTTACAAAGAGTCTTACTATTTGTTATAAGTTATGTTAGTTGTAAGAACAGTAATGAATGTTTCCCTCCAAACTGCACGGTACAACAATTTCAAAAATGTTATATTAGTGGCAATTACCATAGAGAAACAATAGCGTAAGTAGATATCCCATGGTATAGGGCGTTTATTTCGCAACTTCCACTGTTATCTCAAGCTGATAGTCCACGCAGTTCTTTCCTGTGAAGCTTTATGACGCTGGTGGTCTCTCGTAGTGTGCCGTTGATACACTCTTACCCGGTCAAAACACTAAAAAAACGACAATAATCGGCTTGAGATAACAGTAAAAATCGGCTTGAGATAACAGTAAAAGTTGGGACATGAACACCCTATACCATGGGATATGTACTTACGCTATTGTTTCTCAATGCAATTACTCAGTGGGTTATTGAAAGAGGTTTTCACAGCTTGAGTGAATTTCTGAATGGAAACCTGAGTGACTGATCAGGTTGTAATTGTTGAATACTCAACGCTGCCTGCTCATGGCGTTACATAAGTTTTTGTAGTATTTTGACAATCCTAGTCAATTGATTACAATTTAGTGTTTCTGTTCATGATGCGATATGTCCAGGTATGCCTGGGCATTGATCGAGAAATTGTAGAATTGGAAATGCAAAGAAAATTCAATTCTATTACTTAGTTGACACTAGAGAATGGCATGATTGCCTAAACATGTCATTTATTCAGAAAACAAAAGGTACTAGTTTATCAATTTGGAACTCTATTCATATTCATCATACCATAATTATAGAAAATTGTCATAGGTTATTAATTTGAAACACTTTTCACATTGATTTGTTTGTCATACTATTTATAGACAATTGTCATACAATGCATTCAAGACCAAAAACAATAGAAAATAGACTACTACATAATAAGTACTGTAACCCCAATAAATGAATGAAATCTATCACTTGTATATTGAACAAAACCTTATAAATATTTTCAGGCACTGCAAAGTCACCCACCAGGGGAACATCCCAGTGAAATGGACATGCAAGACTTGTCACAAACATTTGTCCTCGCGCAAATCCTGGTTCATCCATCAACGGCTACACACTGGCGAACGTCCCTATACGTGTCACATTTGTGGCAAAGGCTTCATTACCAGCCACACGCTTATGAAACACATGGTAATACATCAGGCTGTGCGACCCTACACGTGTCACACGTGTGGCAAAGGCTTCAACCAGAAGGCTTCTCTGCAACGTCATGAGAAGACACACTGTCAGTCACAGTCAGAGTGGGGCTGCGGATTTTGTCCCAAAACGTTTCAGTTGAGACATAGTTTAGAAGCCCATGAGAAGCTACATAACGGAGTGAAGCCGTTCAAATGTAAGTATTGCTCCAGTGCATTCCACACTGTGCGTGCTTTGAAGCAACATAGAAGAGTACACACAATAGAACAGCCTCGCTCCTGTATTCCGTGTCAAAAAACCTTCCCTAACAACGAGATCTTTCTACAGCACATGGAGAGCCACACCAAATCTTGTATACACTGTAAAGCTAACATCCCCAACAATGATTCACTTCTAGAACACATAAAACTCCATGACAGTTCTTGTATACACTGTAAAACAACCTTCCCCAACAATGATTCACTTTTAAAACACATAAAACTCCACCGCTATCCTTGTAAACATTGTGAAAAATCCTTCCCCAACCACGATTCCCTTCTAGAACACATGTCAATCCATAGCCAACCACCCACCCTTAAATGTCCCGTCTGTCCAATGAGTTTCAATATGAGAATCACCCTAAGAAAGCATATCAGAGTGCATGTTATGAGGGGAAATGTGAGGTTTTGTAATTTGTGTCAGTTGGTATTGCACAGTAAACAGGAGACGATTGCTCATTTCGATAAACATATCAAGGTGGCGGTGGGGAATAAAGTTGATGATGTTTTTGGAAAACCTGAGGAAGATGTGTGTGGTTTGAAGGTTGAGGATAAAGTGGGGGATAACTTGGAGCGAGAGGGTGAATGTGACATCAGAAAAGATGGGATTCATTGTGAACATGATGTGAATTTTCTCGAAAATTGTGAACTTGAGAACTCAAGAGTCGTGATGAACGATTGTGATCTGAAGGTAGAAAATGGATGCTTAAAAAAGCATGATGAAGTTAGGGTTAATTGTGAAAATGACGAGAAGTTTCATGAAAATATAAAGATAGAAGTGCCAAGAGATGTGGGAGATGTGGACTTGGAGGAAGAAAGTAGATGTATCGGAAAAACAGATGAATATGTGGTTGAAATTTATAATGGATATAATGCGGATTGTTTTGAAGAATGTATAAGTGAAGTGCCAGGAGATGTGAGGGAAGGTTTGAACTTTGAAGAAGAATATGTTTGTGATACGAGAGTAAAAGACGAAGTTGTATTTGAAACTGACCATGAAGAATTGTTGATTCTTTTCAAGATTGTAAAAGTGAAGTGCCAATAGATGTAATGGAAGTTATGAACTTCGAAGAAGTAAATGATTGTACTACGAGAATTAAAGATGAAGTTGTGATTGTAACTGACACTAAAGAAAATGAAGATATCTTCCAAGATTTCAAGATGGAAGTGCCAGGAGATGTAGTGGAAGTTATGAACTTTGAAGAAGTAAATCATTGTACTACAAGAATAAAAGATGAAGTTGTGGTTGAAACTGATAATAAAGAAAATGTAGATTGTTTTCAAGATTTTAAGGTAGAAGTGCCAGGAGATGTAATGCGAGATTTGGAGTTGGAAGGAGTAAATGAATGCATGAGAAAGGAAGATAAAAATGAGGATATGATGCATAATGAAGATAATTTGAGTTTTTCCAATGAATGTAGAAAAGAAGTAACGGAAGAAGTGATATATTTGGGGGAGAATACAATCAAGTTGGAAAATAACTCCGATAGTTCCACGGGCACTCTCATGAATAATCCAAAAGATATATTTGATGACTTTGAAAATAATGTCTACAATGCAGTTAGTAATGGAGAAGTAAATAGACATAGCAGAGACTTCAAGAAGAATGAGTACAATGTGTCAATTAATTGTGATAATTCAAATTTGTCTGAAGTGTCTTCAATTGAAATTTCTAGTACAACGATGACTGTAGAGGATAATCGGAATAAAATGATTGATTGTGAACAAAATACAGCAAAATCGACAGATGTTATCTACAAAAAAACGACAATAATTAATCATGATGAAAATGCTAATCACTCTATAGTTTACAAGACAGGTGAATGTGACAATAATACACCGATTTTATCAGAAACGAACTACATTAATCCAAGTAATGATGCCAAATATTCCATAGTGTTAGTAAGATTAGTACCAGTACTAGAGAAATCGTTGGATAAAAAATGTGAAAATGATGTCAATTATTGTATAGAGCAATCAAAAATAATACCAGGTGTAGTGAAATGGAAACCTTTTGATAAAAATCTTATCACAGGTGATAATTCTTTACTTAACATAGTTAAAAATGGGGCGAACAATAGTACAATACAAAACAGTGTGAGAAAACAGGATATCAATAGTACGGTAGTTACAAAAAGTGTGAGACAAAAGACAGATAAAAATAGTAGGAAGAAAGAGGTGAAGAAATTTAAAGGAGATCCTATGAGAACTTATACATCTAATAAGGCACAAAGTTATGAGAAGTCCGAACAATCTATTTGTGATGTAGGAATTAAAGAGGATAAGAAGGAATGTAGGGTTTTGAAAGAGGATTATAATTACTTGATTAGTAAAGATAAGGTTGTGGAAGGTAGTATGCAGGTAGAAGGAGGTTCAAATGGATTGAGGTATGGACAGGGAGGAATTGGAGAAGCTTCAAATAGACTAGGGATTAGACAGGGAGGAATTGGAGAAGCTTCAAATAGACTAGGGATTAGACAAGGAGGAATTGGAGAAGCTTCAAATAGGCTAGTGAATAGACAGGGAGGAATAGGATTAGCTTCAAATCAACAAGGAACTATACAGGGAGTAATGGGAGAAGCCTCAAATAAACTAGGGGTTGGACTGGGAGAAATAGAAGCTTCAAATAGACTAAGGGAGGGTCAGGTTTTCATAAGAGAAGCTTCAAATGGACTAGGAATTCAAAAAATAAAGGAAGAAGCTTCAAATAGACTAAGGGAGGGTCAGGTTTTCATAAGAGAAGCTTCAAATGGACTAGGAATTCAACAAATAAAGGAAGAAGCTTCAAATAGATTAAGAAAGAGTCAGATTTCTATGCGAGAAGCTTTAAACGGACTAGGAATTCATGAAGTAAATAAAGGAGCTTCGAATGAATCTTGGGAGAAACAGGGAGTAACGGAAGAACCTTCAAATGTACTAGGAATTGGACAAGGAGTATTTTCAGATGGACTAGGAATTCAACAAGTAAAGGAAGATCCTTTAAATGGACTAGGAATTGGACAGGGAGTAGCTTCAATTGGACTAGAGGAAGCAATTAAGGGTCTTAGTGAAACAGTTCTTCAAGATACAAATTACATTGAGAATGATTCCGGTTTCAGTAGTTTGGAGGCACTGTGTAACGTGGCAGCCTCCGCTGCAAAATACCTGAAATGGGACTCAGTTCGGAGTAAAAGATCACCGAAAAAGAAAAACCAATGTCTGAACGAAATCAGATTCTACTGTAAAACTTGCAACAGATCATACCCATCAAGCCGAGACTTCCGGAAACATAGATGCTCGTTGAGTAGTGTGAACAATAGATGGGCGGGGATCATAGAGAGTGGAGGCTTGTTTACATGTGAGGAGTGTAAGCGGAATTTCCGGTCGAAGAATGGGTATCTGATACATAGGAGGAGTCACACAGGGGAGAGACCGTACGCGTGTCGATGGTGCGAGAAAGCGTTCGGCGATTCGGGAACACGTCACAAACATGAACGTATCCACACCGGCGAACGTCCGTTCCAGTGCGAGCAATGTCCGCGTGCGTTCAACCAACGCGCGGCGCTTCGAGCGCATCAAATCACTCACTCGTCCTGTCTCACACGTTCCTTCACCTGCAAACTGTGCCCTTCGTCCTTCTCCTACTTCGCCAATCTTAGACGTCACGTGATCGTGTGCCACAGAGAGTACACCGCCATACCTTGTCCACTGTGCACCCTACCTAAAACACTCCACTATGACAACACTGCCCTCGTGCAGCATGTGAAAAGTGTTCATTGGGAGGATGGAACAAAATGTTTGATTTGTGATCAAAAGCAGTTTGACGATGTGAACGAGTATTGTAGTCATGTCATCAGTCATGTTAAACGTGCTAGAAATGCGGGTGGAGTGAGGCTGAATAATAATTTTATTAAACAGGAAGGCGATGTTAGTTTGGTGTAAAGATTATATTCTAAAGATCTACAATTTCTATTGTAAATGACATGTTCCATGTTTGATATTCTCTTTTTTCAGGGCTTCTGATTATTAAAGCACGATAAAAAAATATCAATTACCCCTTTTTTCATTACAACACTTGAAAATATCTCTTGAAGAGTTGAAACTAGTATTTTTGTGTTGCAATGAAATAAAGGGTACTTGATAATTTTTATCGTGTTCCATGGTTGATGTACGTTTGGTGTAAAGTCTATATTGTAAAGATCTACAACTTTTGTTGTAAAGAGTTTACAATAGTCGATGTTAGTTTGATGTAAAGTTTTCATTCTACAGATCTCCATTTTTTATTGTAAAGAGTATACAATAGTTGTTGTATGTTTAGTGTAAAAATCTATATTGTGAATATCTACAACTTTTGTTGTGAATAGTTTACAATAGTCGATATTAGTATGATGTAAAGCTACTATTCTAAAGATCTACAATGTCTATTAATTGTAAAGAGTATTCCATGCTTGATTTACGTTTGGTGTAAAGTTTATATTATAAACGTCTTCAACTTTTGTTGTGAACAGTTTGCAATAATCAATGCTATTATGTGTTAAGTTTATATTCCGAAGGTCTACAATTTCTATTGTAAAAAATATACAATGGTTGATGTACGTTTGGTGTAAAGTCTATATTGTGAACATACAACTTCTGTTGTGATGAGTTTACAATAGTCGATGTTCGATTGGTGTAAGGGTGCGGCAGCTTAGAGAGCTATCTGCCATGTGCGATCCTGTAGGTGGTTTCTATATCTACTATATAATTATAAGATTATGCGATCTAGATATCACATGGGTTCCTATGTTTATATCTAGAATATCGGGGACCGAGCTTCGCTCTGGAGTACAACAGCATAAAAAATGTATTACGAAAGAAGAAATTATAATAACATTCATACAGAAATGTTCTATCGAATCACAGTAAATTGAGATTAATTCCAAGAGGAATGCAAAAATTTCCCCTCACAAAGGCCCAGTTGCACAAAAGCGGGTTAAATTTTAATCCTGATTAACTTCACGTGAACCAAATCAGAGAAGACCATTTCAAAAAGATGGATGTACTGGAATTAATCAGGATTGAAAATAACCCGGCTTGTTTGCAACCGTCACTAAGTACCTCATTGAATGAGTACAAAAGTTCAACAGCTGAGTCATAATTTTGACACAGTCCCACACGCATGAGCTCGCGCTCACTCATTTCCATCACCAACTGACGTCGAAATAATATTATTATCAGTTGTTTTCCCAAGGATGAATAATAATTTTCCTTTTAATGTCTTTCAGCGAGTTTTCTTAGGGATGAGACCTAGTGCAATCGAACCCTTATATTATAAAACTACTATGTTCTGAATTTCGTGAGAATCGTTAGAGCCGTTTTCGAGATCCGGTGCAATACAAACATATAAACATCTAAACATTCAGGATCGCAGATGGCAAATCGCTCTCTTTATGGTTCCACTCTAAAGTTTTTATCATTAAAAAATGTATAATAGTTGATGCTATTTTGGTGTAAAATTTATATTGTGAAACATTTAAAGTGAAGAATTGCTATGTAAGTTTGGAGTAAAGCTTTTATTGTGAAGAATTTACAAATTCAATTCTGAAGAATTTACAATGGTTAATGTAAGATGTTTACTTGGTGTAGAAGAATTGCAATGTAAGTTTGGAGTAAAGCTTTTATTGTAAAGAATTTACAAATTAAATTCTAAAGAATTTACAATGTTTAGTGTAAGGTGTAAAATTTCTATTGTAAAGGATTTTAGGTCTCTTCACACCTAGCGTAGCGTAGCTTCGGAAGACGTAGCCGTACTATCTCCCAATGTTGATCAGTTTGTCCATTCCACACCAGCGTAGCGTAGATTTAATAACAGGAGATAGGACGACTACTTCTTCCGAAGGCGTATTTCTAGCTACGACAGGTGTGAAGAGACCTTTACAATTTCCATTGTGAAGAATTTACAATAGTCGATGTTATTTTGGTGTATTTTTATAAAGCTGTTGATATTAATTTTTCTGTGTAGCTGTTGGGTTGATATTGTGGTGGATATATGTGGTTCCATATTGAATGAATAGACTTGAAGTTTGTTACTTCCACTCAATTTATATTATACAGGATGGGTTAAAAGTCCGACCACTGGCTTATATCTCATACACAAAGGTAATTTAATGGTGGGTGTGATTGGGAATCCTACTCAAATTTAAAATACTTTTTACTATGACTCCAAAAATCTGGTCCGCCATATTGAAAGCAACTTTATTTTTTTAAATAGGAAGGTGGTCTGCGATACATGATTCCGATACGAAATTTCAAGAGAAAATGAATGATGAAAACCGCACATCGATATCTCAAACCGTTCAGAAGATATTCACATTATTAATCAATACTATTCAAAGCAGAAGGAGAGAAAAAAGTATGAGAACGGCTTAGTATCTCATAAAGATTGTGATTCCAAGGTTGGTGTGATTGGGTATCCCTCTCAAATTAAAAATACTATTTACTATGACTTCAAAAATCTGGTCCTCATCTTGGATCCGCCATATTCAATGCACTTTTATTTTTTTAAATGAGAAGGTTGGTCATGCGATACAGATTTCATGAACAAATTTCAAGAAAAAAAATGATGATGACAACCGCACATCGATATCTCAACCGTTTAGAGATATTCACATTATTAATCAATATATGCATATCTTGAATGAATAATAGTGGTATAGATTAATAATGTGAATATCTTCTGAACGGTTTGAGATATTGATATGCGATTTTCGCCATTCATTTTTTCTTAAAATTTCGTATCGAAATCTGTATCGCATGACCAACTTCTATTTAAAAAAATTAAGTTGCATTCAATATGGCAGATCAAGATGGCGGACCAGATTGTTGAAGTTATAGTAAAGAAGTATTTCAATTGAGTAGGATCCTCGATCACACCCACAATTAAATGACTTTGTGTATGAGATATTAAGCCTTTCTCGGACTTTTTCCCCATTCTGTATAGTAGTCTTGATTTCCTACTAAACCATCTAAACATCATGATAATCGGATAATGCAAAAGTGATAAACCAGGTTGAAAACTGGAAAAATTTTACATTGAAAACTTGTAAAATACAACTCATTTGACCAATTAAATTATAATCGCTCTACATATTTGAACTGGGTCGAAAAGTTGGTGATCGTCTTTCGTTTATAGTTGAGAGTGTCGGAAAACCAGAAATAAAAGGTCAGATAATTGAGATTTTACTGTATTTTTTAATAACATTTCTTGAGAGACTAGTCTCGGTTATGACACCATTAAATCTTGTTAACTGTAGTAATGAACACAGACAGCCAACGGAGTTTATAGGCAGGTTATAGATAAATTTTTGTACTTTTTTATAAAATAATGATAACTCTCACAGTTCACTCTCATATCAGTGATGGTAAATCAACTGGAACTAGTCCTTCGCTAACTAATAGTTGCTGAATAAATACTAAATAACTGATAGTAACTACTCACAACTGTTGTGACAACTTCAAAGTTTTCGATTTGATGTTAGTTGGTCAAGTTAGTTGTTTTTTTATCATTCATCCCATCATCATCACCTAGGCTTAAAATACTTCTAGAAAGTCGCCTTTGTATAATGATAATAAATAAATACAAGTAAAAACCCAATTGAGATAAAAAAACCCACTATGTTTTATAAATACATTATTTATTAACTCTTTGATATAATAGAATATCGGAAAATCATCATCGCAATGAATTTAAGTTGATTCTTGAAAATTTTTATCATCAATTAATTTTTTATGATAACTTAGGGCCAAGCCACATAAAGAGGTTTTCAGACGAGTTGGCAGGCAGAAACGCTCTTCCCGATTGGCTGATTTCAGCTGATTCCCGAATGCCAACCCAATCAGCCAATCGGAGAGCGTCCTGCCCTGCCAACTCGCCTGAAAAACGCTTTATGTGGCTTGCCCCTCATTGTAAGGGATCATGTTCACTGTTATGATGAAATATTTTTATCATTTTATTTAATTTTATAGCGTCAGATATTGATACTCTGAAAGCGTCTTTACACAATACGGTTTATCTGAAGGAGCCCGGTCTCAAGAAACATCTCAAGGAGGGAAAACTTTCCACAATTCTTGATTCACATGTCGAGATTTTCTTGGAGATAGCTTTTCCTTCCAATTCATCGTACATGTGGAGACGCCTTGA
>NC_052513.1:850150-874387 GCF_014356525.2 Nilaparvata lugens
TATTCTTTCCGAAGAATGGACATTGATATGTCCAAAGCTCCGCCAATTTATGTAGATGCATAACAATATTATCTATTTTATCTATAGTTATTACAAATTGCTTTTTTTCATATCATATACAGCTCAATAATTATTTTCTTAATTTATATTTTGTAAATTCATCTATAATTTTGCTGTATTTTAAGCTATTGTATATAAGTGTATAAGCCAGTATATATATTAATCTACATAAATAAAGTACTCAATCAATCAATCATCATCCCTCTCACTCATTACCCACGCACAAGCCTATGAGCTTATATGGGCATCACGCTCAGAATTATTATTATTATAGAAGGATAGGACAGATGTTATAGCTTTTATAAGGATTGAAGGATATGATAAGGGTACCTCTTCAAATAAAATAATTTAGAGATTTATGGAATGTTTAGGGGCATTTCTCAATACTGGTTGAGGATAATTGTACACAATTATTTTTTAATGCATATTTTAACCTTTATTTTAGGTCAAGAGTTGTGGAATACATAAATATCAACTGTCCCTATGTTGGTAGGTACACAAATTTTATAAAAGTCATTGAGAAATAGACGTAGAATATTTCCTCTAAAAATGTTATATTGTTGACCGAGCAAAGTGAGGTCTAAGATTCAAGTCGACGGTTTGGCATTTCTCTTAATGTTTATAAGTTGCGCATTTACGGCGAAACGCGGTAATAGATTTTCATGAAATTTGACAGGTATGTTCCTTTTTAATTGCGCGTCGACGTAGCCTATATACAATGTTTTTGGAAATTTGCATTTCAAGGATAATATAAAAGGAAAAAGAAGCCTCCTTCATATGCCAATATTAGAGTAAAAATCAGACTATAGAATTATTCATCATAAATCAGCTGACAAGTGATTACACAGATGTGTGGAGAAGCCAGTCTATTGCTGTATTTCCATAAGGTCTATAGTTTCAATCAGGTACTTGTGGATGAGAATACTGCGTGAGGTCTACTGTTCACAGAACTACTAGTTATTTACGAAACAATACAAAACACAGAACTGTAAATTCTTTAGGCTACTAATCCACACAGAAACCTAACCTAGTTCACTCTAAGACTTGGAAAACTTGAATACGGTATTACATCAGGTGCAATAACGATCAGACTATTTGGAAGTTCAAAAGATTAATAAAATATATAGAAGAATAGACAAAACTTAAATAATTAACTGAGTGTGTAACAAATCAATTGAAAACAAGTAACCAGACGGGAAGACTTAACCTAAAAATCGGCTTACGAAAACTACTTGTAATATTGGATCAGATAAGATTTTAATCGTACGCAACACACTAAATAAGTATTTTAATACTTGACTGATAAGTTGACTTACGATTTATAAGTAGAAAAGACAAAGGATCAAAAAACTAATCACTACAAAAACGTGGTTATTTCCAACACCACGAAAAGAAGAGAAACCGAGCCCACAGCCCAGACGAACAGCTGATTTCATCTCAGCTTTGAGGTCATCCATCTTGGAGAAGGTTTCTCGCGCGTAGTTTGAATATTACAGTATACAAACAGAGTATCCTAAAAAGAGCTTATCAATAGTTTTGTTATAGTAAACTATCTCTCTATTCAACTTATGATACTACCTACGCCTATTCAGAATAATTCTGCTTTTATTTCAAAGATGTATTCCACACAGTAATTCACTATTTGTTCCAACTTACAAAAATCATGAATAATGTAGGCCTAATAATATTGTTTAGCCTAGGTACTCATGAATCATAAATTTCATTGAATTCAATAATAATAAATTATATTATTAGCCTTTTTTCCCACAATCAATTGATTATTGTAGACAATCAGCATATTTAAATGACAAAAACAATAGCAGACCTAATAAAACACTTTATTCAAAAAAATTTCAAGTGTTTATAATATTATTACTGTGTACAAATTATAGGTATGTGGAAGAATAATATAAGGATCAACAAGCTCATTGGTATCAAACATCAAAATCCTTTAACTATAACTTATATCAAGATATTATTCATTTCTAAAAATATATTATAAAATTAATTGTATTTTATAATTTATTATTTCAAATTATAGTTATTGTTTTTGTTTTTTTTACAATATACTGGAAAAGCTCACATACCATTATACAGTACCACACTCAAATGAAATGAAAAAGTAGGTTTTCATTCAAGAGCAACATTTTTTTATAGGTACTCTACTCGCAGATTCATATTTTGTTCATAAGCCTATTCGCAAACGAATTGAAAAGTATAGTTCTCCTAATTTTGTATGAAATCTCACACAACAATTTGAGTTTCACCGGATATTTAATTATATTATCTTCATAATGTTACTTCAAATAATGTTATTCCTACAAATATCCATTTATGATTTCAATGAAGCTATGAATATCATAAAAATATCAGGTTTATTATTTCAACTTCAACATTTAAATTCGAATGTTAGCAAGTTGTAGTCTATATTGAGTGGGCTCCTGTACAATTCTTTTAATATGGAAGTTGGAATCGCATAAAAATTTATCAGCATCTATCAAACACCTACACCTACAAAAGTCTGTTAGCTTTTAATCCCTATTAAATGCCATGAGAACCAATCAGAGATTCTCTCTTAAATCGGAAAATCGTTCTGTGATTGGTTCTTGTAGAATTTAATCACGACTAAAATTAAACAGGACTTTGTGCAACCGGGCCTTGGATTTCCAGTAACGAAAATTGGAAATGATAAATAACAAAAGAACCAATAATTCTTACTTGCTTTGAACATTGAAAAATCAAATAATAGCATTCAATTCACAAAGAATATTCAGGATCTATTTATATAAAAGCGAAATGGCACTCACTCACTGACTGACTGACTGACTGACTCACTCACTCACTCACTCGCAGAACTAAAAATCTACCGGACCAAAAACGTTCAAATTTGGTAGGTATGTTCAGTTTGCCCTTTAGAGGCGCACTAAGAAATCTTTTGGCAATATTTTAACTCTAAGGGTGGTTTTTAAGGGTTTAAAGTTCGTCTTTTAGCATGTATATTCTTCTTCTCCCAATCTCTTAATTATAATTGAAATTTCCATATCATATATCATATGTTACTATAGAACTATAATCTAGATAGAGTACCTCTTCGAAACAGTTGTTAACTGGCAACTAAATTAATAATTTTGTCAGGTTGGCATTAAGTTGAGTTGACTTTGTTAGGTTGGCACCAAATTGAGGATTTAAATGCATTTATCGCAGAAAAATTGATTGGGCACTGCTACTTCAATCCTGGGAATATTATATTACTAGCCATCAGGCTCGCTTCGCTCGCCATATCCGTTTAGCCAGACGTTTAGTCTGGACCCCCGACTGGATTGTCCTAACATATGATAAAAATGCTCAAATGAAAAATCTGCTGATCTCATTCTTGGACGATCCAGTCGGGGGGTCCAGGGGGCGGAGCCCCCTGGCTAGATGGATATGGCGAGCGAAGCGAGCCTGACGGCTAGTACTGTATAAATTTAAATCCAGATATAGAAATTGAGCTACTAATATTGACCTAATTTGTCTGATATAGGCCTACTCCTTAGAATAATCAGGTTTCAGGATTTGATTGCAATATATAACTAACAGGATACAGGATGTAATAATATAAGGATTGATAACAGTATGTGGTGACAATAAAATATAACTATTTTGTAGAATGTTAACCTATTTGTAGCAAGGATAATATCATCCACGTATATCATGAGAACAGTACAAATTAACATATTCACTACTGGCTTCAAATTTCGGATACTTATCTTAAAACTCCAGCACTTTACAATCATCCATTTCTCAAACTAATTTCATGATGTTTTATTTTTGTAACTCTTTCGATTGTAGGCTGTGGGTGCAAGCTCGAAACTTGATAGAAGATGGAGAGAAAATCAAGGTGACAGCCGCGGGCTATTTTGCGTTACCGTAAACCTCACCACTTATGGAAACATATTTTCCCCAAATCTTTTTCCACCGCTCCCACAACAAGAGATACCACCAATTCATCGACAATAAGGCACGGCCTCACTGATCACAATAATCTACATGATTGCATCAAATTTCGTAATTAGTTTAGGCTTGGTCTGAAGGTACAATCAAATTATTAGATTTTTGTTATGGTTACTTTTATCCGTAAAAAGTACTGAACACAGAGGTGAACGCCTCTCCTACTTTCTTAGCAAACAATAACGACAATTATTCGAGGAAAGCTTTCTTAAATCGCCGCGGGCAGCGCTGCAATCGCAGCGAGCATGGTCATTATTGCCCTGAATAGTTAGATAATGCGTTTTAAAAAATCGTAGCAATTTGAAAATACACATTTCAGCTAGCTTATTTTCGAGAATAAAAATACCATCTATCGATACAACTATCTCGGTAATGATGTACAATACATTCATTTAAGTTGCCAGGGGGGGTTTGGCAGCAGTTATCCAATGTTCAGTACCCCAATGGAAGAAGGGTCCAGGGTCCGCTTGGCTAATGTGTACGTTTATGCTGATTATACATATTAGGGCCGTGGTGAAAGTCCAGTCATGGGTCCTTCTCTTTTTCTCCTTCTCTTCCATCTTTCCACTCATTCTACTTATTCTTCTCTCCTTCATCTCTTCCTTCGCCTCAATCTTATTCTCTTTCCTACACTTTCAACTTCTCTCTCTACTCCACCTTCATTTACTTATTTTCCTTCTCATCCTCCTACGACTGTCCTAACTTCTACTCCTGCTCTACCTTACTTCACCTTACATGACTTCTCCATCTTCTCCTTCACCGTCTTCTATTTACTTATGCACTACTCCTCCCCCTCACTTAAAATTTTTCCTTTTATTTTTTCTCTTTGTTAATTTTTTTCGTGTTCTTTAACTTTAATTTATGGTGGTTGATGTTTGTTTTAGTTTTAACTTTGTAGCTTAGAATTGTATGGAGGGTTAAGTGTAAGAGAGGGCCGGCTGCGCCCTAACTTCACTCTCCTAGGTTTTTAATAAAAACAGCGATTTAATTCAATTTCCTCTTATCTCTCCCTCTCATGTATATCCATTCCAATTCAGAGGTAGATTGCTTGTATTAGAATTTAATTGAATCAATTATAATGCACATTCTAAATATCAAAATGAAAATAATTGGGGCGAGACCAGATTAAGCTTTTTTCTTGCGTTTTCAGACGGCGTTTTAAGAGTCGGCAGGGCAAGAAGCTCTCCGATTGTCTGATTGGGTTGAAGCCTGAAAAACCGCCTAATATACTCCTACCCTTATTGACAAGTTTGAGAAGAAAAAAAAGGGTTCTCGATTGGCACACTGACTCTTTGATCTTCATCCATTATCAAATTAATTTAATGTAATTTCTATTATTCTTCTTTCATTGTCAATGTTCTGAATGTTCTGACCTTCATTGGCAACTGTACCAAGTTGGCTTCGACTGTGACGCTATAGAATGGTGTGGTATACAATGTACAATCATAGAGAAAAGAAAAGATAGCATAAGATACCGATATATGTACGCTACGTATGTGAGCTGTTCCCCTAATAAAGAGTATAGAGCATCATCTTGAGTATTTTGAGTATAGAGTATTTTCATCTTGTGACAATGGAGTATGCTATAAGATGTTTACGATCAAATACTAAACAATAATTATGAATAAGGTGAACGTGATATTTTCGAACTCAAAATTTAAGTGGTTTTATTCTATATTTTGTTAATTTAAAGTTTGTTTCATGTTTTTAAGAAAGTTTTATCATCAATCTATCCAAATTTAAAATTGTTTGTTTTATTCTAATCTATATTTTCAGATTGTGATTTGGTGTATAAATTGAAATGGACATAATCTATGTGAAATATTTGGACAATTTAAAGCTAAATTAGGAGATTGAAGAAGTTTTGGGCAATAGCCTGTTTTTTCTTTTTCGATCGTTGTATTGTTTTTGCTAACCTCATAAATAAATAAATATGAAATAGATACCCCCTTTCATGCTATCTTTTCTCTATGGTACAGTCCATCACCCTTCGAATAGAAATTGAGTATTGTATCAATTGGGAAGTAGATGGAAATAAAACAATCCTGGAGCAAGAATAAATTAATCTTGAAACTTTAGAGATCTTTTTATTCTCAACATGTGTCTTTTTCAACACCTCTGGGCGGTTAATACTCCTAGGATTGGTTACACTCTATAATTATTATTACCCGAGTGATACTCATGAAAGGGCACATAGTCTTCATTATCTGTTCTCGAAATTCTCCATTTGATCCGGGTACAATTAGTGCATTTTAATAAGCAGCTGCGTATTGTGTTAAAGTTGTAATGGACGAATTTACTAGTCGAACTGTGTTATTAGATCGCTGCGCTGCATTTAAAATTGGAATGGTCACCCATATAACCCATAAAAGCATGACGAGAACTAGTTTTAACAATTAAAATACTAGATAATTGAGTTCTTACTAACGGTGAATGCTGTAAATAGTTGAGACATCGGATGCACTAGTTGTGAACTTTCAAGTTCACCTCGATAAAAGAATACCTGAAGATAAGTGAAGCTTACAATATTGTCACTAAAATGTATTGAAAATCAATCAAATTCAATTGTAATTCATCTGATTCTCAGTACCAAAGTATACATTTTACAATACATTGCCTTGAAAATTACTTGTCCGTGACACAATTTCGTGTGTTTAGAGAAATCAATACAACAATAGGTTCTGTACAAGAAAAATCTGGTGTGGCGCACTCACACAACTTTCCTTGCTGTTATGAAAATTGATCACCTGACGCTAGTGTGCACGCGCATCTCAAGTCTACTTATAAACAAAGATCTGAGCCAGCTGGTGACAGGACAATAACGCTGGTGACATACGAGGTCTGCTATCTCTTCATAGTGAATAATTTAATAGAATCAACGGTTGTCAACAGTTTGCAATTGAAATAATAACATTTTTTCGAATTTCCTGCTTATTTTCAATTTTAGGTGAAAATGTTAATGAACATTAATTGTAGAGATTTTCATGCTTAATCTTTCCCACTTAGAATTTTTTGTTTAAATTTTATCTGAAGCCTGATAATTGGGAATCTAAAATCGAACTTTGCATGGATGGGGCGGAGCTCCTAAAATTTTTACAGATATAAGACTTATAGCAGTTGATAGAGCTTATTAATTTCTATTTTTGGTATGAATTTAATCGAAATCATTGGAGCCGTTTTTGAGAGAATCGCGAAAAACCTTGTTTTTGACAACATTTTCGCCATTTTATCTGCCATCTTCAATTGAATTTGATCGAAATTGTTCGTGTCGGATCCTTATAGGGGAAGGACCTTAAGTTCCAAATTTCAAGTCATTCCGTTGATTGGGAGATGAGATATCGTGTACACAGACGCACATACACTCATACACACACACACACACACACACACACACACACACACACACACACACACACACACACACACCACACACACACACACACACACACACACACACACAAACATACAGACCAATACCCAAAAACCAATTTTTTAGACTCAGGGGACCTTGAAACGTATAGAAATTTAGAAATTTGGGTACCTTAATTTTTTTCGGAAAGCAATACTTTCCTTACCTATGGTAATAGGGCAAGGAAAGTAAAAAGAGGAAGTTGACTTTCTACATCATAACTTTTTTCCACTTTAATGCTCAATGTTCACTCACGATTTGTATCAAATGGGAATGTGATATAATATGTATGATACGTGAAATTATTAATGCGTGTGTTACGTAGTTAAAAAATATACCAATAATAATTAAGAGCAAAGACTCAAAATTTAATATTTGACCAAGCTATTCATAAAAATTCGGGAGAGGAAGTTGGGGGTTTAAAGCTGGTGTTTCTTTCCTTGTCATTATGTTGATTTGTACCGTATTTGTGAGAAAGAATGAGTGGACATGATATGTCAAGTTCAATAAGAATAGTAGATTCTATTATATATAATAATTAATTATTAAATTATTATCAAATAGAATAAATTTGCTATTTTATGTTTGTATGTACTACTACCTTGAATATGTCATTCTATTCTATTCATCAAATTCCACTCGAACATGATTTATTCCGATCTTTGAAAAAGTTTTAACAGGAAAATAGAATACAGAACCGAAGTTAGCGAGGTTAATTCATTCTGGTATAGCCATTTGTATTAAGATTTCTCTGCAGCCCTCTAATCAGTGTTGGATATGATATATTTGAAGACACGAGGGTGACGGGTAGCTATCAGCTCACAGGGTGGTCTTTGTTCTCTAAATTTACGAAGAAACCAGATTTACTACCGAGTATGTTCATCATTTCTCTCACTTTTCCTCTTTTTTCCTCTCTTTCCCTCACTCACTCTCTCTCTTCTCATCTTTCCTCTTTTCTCGTCGGCGACTTTTTCAAAGATTTCTCCAGTTTTTTGTTTTTCGAAGACATTAAATTTCGACTCTGTCGGCGCTTCTGCTTTGAAGGTTAGTTGAGGGGGAGGAGTGGGTGGTTTTTGAATGGGAGGGGAAACGGAGCGAATTTTCGCAGAAAAGGAGACGAACCAAACCGAAGCAAACGAGCAAAGAATAAACGAACCGGAGAGGTGTCTCGCAAGAATTAATTTTCCTCCCTTCTCTCAATATAATTAACCAGCTCCTATTTTCCCTCCTTCAATGTGGGTATAGTGAGAACCATACAAAACCGTCAGCATTCGTTAAGGTAAAGCTTTCAATATTATCGGAAAGGCATGCTGACTTTTAAAAGTAAATCTGTGTCTCACTCTTGAATTTACTTTACTTTAGGTGTAGTCATTAGCAGTGCTTTTTCTACTGGGGAGTTTATAGCCAATTTGGCCTCGTTAAACGCGTTAATAAGATCGAACCCAACTAAGCAACCTATACGTACCTTCCATGCTGGCGATCGCCTGTGCTAATGTATAACGCCCTATTTCAACCAAACAAAAAACACAGTATCACTCGTCAACAGCCTTGTGATGTCTTGTTTTTCATTCTTCATCTTGCACTAAAGCCGGTTAAATTTTAACCGTGATTAATTCCACAAGATTAACTCGAAGCAATCTAAATGTCAATTGATACATAATCAGATAGAAGACTCTGTGCCGGTAGCACAAAAGCCGGTTAAACTTAAATCGTGATTAATTCCACTGGAACCAATCAGAGAAGCCGTCTTTTCAAAAACGCCTTCTCTGATTGGTTCTTGTGAAATTAATCACGATTAAAATTTAACCAGCTTTTGTGCAACCGGACCATAGTCTCCTTACCTCAACGTGTGTGTCAATGCAGATTATATGCAGCTACAAATACAGATAATATTATTATTACGCTTAATAATAAACAAACTAAGAAGCATAATACCAGGGTACCACTCTTTAACAGCCATGTGATGTCTTCCTTTTCATTCTTAGTGCCGGTTGCACAACAGCCGGTTAAATTTTAACTGTGATTAATTTCACGAGAACTAATCTGAGAAGCCGTCTTTTCAAACACGCCTTCTCTGATTGGTTCTCGTGAAATTAATCACGGTTAAAATTTAAACGGTTGTTCTGCAACCGGGCCTTTATCTTTCCTGTATTCTCACCATTCTTTCATTCATTCTTTCGGAGTGATCCGTGGTCTAGTGGATAGAGTGCTTGCTTAGCAGCCTAGAGATCCCCGATTCAAACCCCGCTCATAACAAAAAGTTTTTGAACGGGTCACTCCCGTGTTATCGGATGGGCACGTTAAACTGCCGGTCCCGGCTGAAGTATATGACAGTCGTAAGGCCCATTGACGGCTCAAATAATATATTCAGGCGAGGTGGAACCTTCCGTCAGGAACTCCCCATCAATAAAAGCCATACGATTATTATTATTTTTCGCCACACTGCACAGAAAGCAGCTGTTTTCCAGTCCCTACGTAGATCTGAAAGACCTTGTTTACAGACGACTCTCGTCTGACATAAGAAACAAGTTTCTTTTCCGGTCTAGGCAAGAAAGTGTTCTCTTTCCAGCCGCTTGGAAGTCCGTAGTTAATAAGTCATCCGCTAGATCGGGCGAGTGTCAACTTTCTTTATCTGAAGGTCCCATTATTTCAGTTCGAATTTCCAATCAAACTAATTCAGAATTCGCTTCGCAACCATTTTTATTCAATTATTTATTGTTGATTAGCGCATTCCGAATTTTCAAAAATGCTTGAAGATGACGACGCCCATGATATTCCAAGTGAAATTTTAAAAGAATCTGAAATCCTGAATGCAAATCTTCTACCACTAAAATAAAGAGATAGATACAATACAAGTATTCTTTATTCATTTTGTCAGCAATACCTGCAGTGTGGCGAAAAATATCGTTCGCACCACGGGCAAAAATGTTTTTCCGGCTTAAAATCGGTTTTTTAGTCCTCGGCCTCAAAATCTCATTTTCCGTGCGAAATATACTATATTATTATTTATTATTTCCATTCTTTCAATCACATAATATTCTTATAACATGATTGTATTTGTCAATGCTAGTGTCTGTAAGTAATCGATCTCGAAAATTCATTCGAGTCTCTCTGTATTTGTACGGTTATCATAAAAATTGATGTGGAATTTATTGTGACATTCTCATGATGCAGTTCTATGGTCAGAGAGGATAAGAAGTGAACTGCTTCTATCGTAAATTTACTGTGAACTTTCTGTTCTGTTACTGTTGAACTGATTGTTCACTTCTTATACTTTTTGCATTGGATTACATAAAAAAATCTCCTCCTAGAACGTATATATGAAGTATTTACGATGTATTGTATAAGACGTATATGATACATCATATTGTCTTTTTTCTTTAAAGCTACTTTTAATATAAATGAAAATTTAAATCTGAGTACCCTTTTGAATTATTTTGACACGACATGTTTCGGCTACTAATGCCATTTGCAAGTATAATACATTTGCCATTATAATATTATTATACCATTTCTATAATACATCATGTACGTCCTAGGAGAAGAGTTTTTCATGTACATCACAGTTTGAGGCTGTGCAAAGGCTAAAAATCAACTAAAAGTTATTTTTGGTAATTTTTAATAAATTGAATAACGTTCTCAAAAATTTATATTGTCAGAAAAGTTTTGTTTTACTAGATTAACAATACCATGAAGAATCTATCCTCTAAATCTCATGGATTTATCTCTTACCGAACTTGAAATGTTCTGTCCCAAAAATTTAAACTTTAGACGCTCATATCTCAAAAAGTAATGATCGGAAAAAAATGTTTTCCTGAGAAAACATTTTCATTTTGATAGCTTGATAGTATATTAATCGAAAAACTTTGAAAAATATCACCAGTAGAAGGTTCATTTTTAGCCTTTGCAAAGCCTTAAGCATCAAGCATCAATTTTAAATCAATAGTCTTTGATAATGATTCACCAACAAACCGATACCCTAAACTACATGCTTCGTAGGCCTTCCTTTGCATTCCCAAATTTTTAACTCAAACTATCTGACTCCAGAGATGAACTCAAATGTTTTAATCGGCTTCGCTGATGATTCCACAACAAAACAATTCCCAAAACCACTCGTTTCCAGAAACCAAAACTTCTGATCTATTCCGTAACCGGTTCGGTAACAGACAACCGTCCGGCGTCTAGATTCAAAACACAGACAGCTTTACAAAAATGAAATGTTTAATGGAAGGGTCAAATTGAAACGGGTATATTTGCGGCGGCGTTTCGATAATTCAGTCAGCTAAATGGGCCGTAATTCGTGGAGATGATGACGTTCTGGGTGTAGACAATGGGTAAGAAGAAGAAAATAGTTGAACGAGGGAGGGAGAGGGCGTAGGAGAGAAAGAAGACGCCGAAAGAAAACTAAAAACCGATAGCAATTACATTATTTCCCTCTCGCTCCTACAAGAGAGTCGAGTCTGGAAAACATTCGTAGTTATTATCGCAGTTACAACAATAAAAACCTGCAGGATAATTTGAAGTGAGGACTTGTGAGAGAGAGAAGGGAAGGTGAAGAGGAAGAGGGGAAAAGTATCAACAACAAAACTGCCGAAATTATTGTTACCAAGAGGAGGGAAAAAACCCGGGATGCTTCGGCGCCAGGGAATGAGCTCGCAACAAGGGACAAATAAATATAAATACACGGCGCTGAAAACAATGATATAATGAGAGCGAATAAGAGAAAAGGGTCGGGCTGAAATGATACCACCTTTTTTGTCGTCTCTTCTTGGAGTTTTACTCATTTTTTGTGGAGTTTTGAATCTTTTGACTTTTTATCATTATTATTTTCTTGTTCTCTCGGTTTTCTTTCGTCTTATTCCTTCTACTTGTACACTATTTTCTGCTTCTCCTCCTTATCCTCCTCCTCCTCCCCTCCTCCTCCTCCTCCTCCTCCTCCTCCTCCTCCTCCTCCTCCTCCTCCTCCTCCTCCCCTCCTCCTCCTCCTCCTCCTCCTTCCCCTCTAATCTATTAAAACACTCTGCTAATCTATCCAGTATTTTAGTCATAAAATAGTGGTAGAGTTGAAACAATTAATCATACTCTACATCAGAGGACATCCTATATTCTAAATATCTAATTATTATTTAACGAAAATCCTAAATAAATGCAGCAAATCACCCCAAAGACCTCTGCTACTGCAGACGTTGACAACAGGGCTAACAGCTAGATGGAAATTCGGTGAGAACTACTATCCAAAAATTAGTTGCCAGCCCGGGAATCGAACCCGGTACCTCCCAATTGCTAGTCAGGAATGCTTACCCTTACACCAAACTGACAATCTCTGGATAGCAGCGCTCATTTTATACGAAGCCATAGCGGCTAACCAGTTACAGATGGAATCAAATGGAGAATGCATTTTATTCAAATGCTAATTAATATATAATTATTATTTAACGAAATTTATTCAAATGCTAATAATATATAATTATTATTATTTAACAAAAATCCTAGATAAATTCTGCAAATCACCCAGTCTTCGGGGTGATTTGCGGCATTTATTTAGGATTTTCGTTAAATAATAATTATATATTAATTAGCATTTGAATAAATGCATTCTCTATTCAATTCCATCTGGTTCTAAATAGCTAGTAGCAAGTAAGTCAAAGTTAGTAAGGCTACACCTAGATATAACATCAAATTAGTATTATTCTGTCCAAGAAAAGGGGAAAACTGACCAAGCTAGAAATATTGGTAGTGTTAAAACGATACTCTACATCAGAGTACATTTTATAATTCTAAAGATCTATTAGCAAGTAAGACAAAGTTAGTAAGGCTACACCTTCATATAACATCAAATTAGCATTACTCTCCTACAAGAAAAGAGTTATTCTGTCCAAGAAAAGGGAAAAGAAAACTGACCAAGTTAGAAATATTGGTAGTGTTAGAACGATACTGTACATCAGAGTACATTTTACAAGTCTAGTAGTAAGTAAGTTGAAGTAAGCAAGTCTATACGTTGATATGACATCAAAGTTGTATTACTTTGTTATTCTTCGTTATAGACTAAGTGCCGGTTGCACAACAGCCTGTTAAATTTTAACCGTGATTTCAAAAACGCCTTCTCTGATTGGTTCTCGTTGAATTAATTGGTTTCTCGTGAAATTCTAACCTTATCTTGGACTTTGTCACTTATAAATTTGGAAGAAAAATAGCACAAGGACCACCTTATTATTTCATCTTACATTGTTATTACATTAGTGTCATTTGCATTGTAAATAAATAAAAATAAATAAATTAATTAATTCACGGTTAAAATTCATTTGGCTGTTGTGCAACTGGGCCTGAGTAAGTCAAAGCACTGTTTATTTTTAAACCTGTGGTCAAAGTTAGCAAGTCAACACCTTAATATAACATCAAAGTAGTAAAGTAGTATCACCATGTTATTCTCTACAAGAAAAAGGAAATAGAAAACTGACCATGTCAGAAATATAGTGGTAGCGTTAGAATGTTGAGGGCGTTCCGCAAAAACTAATAAGGATGGACGTTGTATTTCAAAACGGAGCACGCGTTAGGGTGGATTCCAAACGCCCCGAAACGACCCCAAAACTCGGACCGGTGTCGAAATTTAGATCAAAGCTCTGACTCCGTTCCGAACTGAGGCCATCACTCATTCGTCGGACATTTAGAAATCGAATAAAGCTCAGCGCACCGGATATGGTCCACTTCTAATTTTGAATCTCCCGCTGTGAGCCATCCACAATCTGACCCGGCAAAAACCGCCACTTCCTTTGAACAACAAACTAACCTAGTTTTTAATTATCGCCATCACTAAACAGCAGCCGCATAAAAACACTTTGTTTCATTAGTTTGATTCTACATCAACCTGAAAAGATAAAGATTAACCATATTTCCAAATTTTTAGCAGAAACTTGAAAACATAGGCCCGGTTGCACAACAGCCGGTTAAATTTTAACCGTGATTAATTCCACGAGAACCGTCTTCTCCGCCTTCTCTGATTGGTTCTTGTGGAATTAATCACGGTTAAAATTTAACCGGCTGTTGTGCAACCGGCACATAACATCATTTCATTGAGCTGGATATCCTAGATTTGCACATAACAGTGACAGTGAACAGTGAAAATATAATTCCAATAAGTTCTAATTGTATTATTCATACTCATTCGGCCGGCCTGAGTGAGAATAGACTAATTAGAACGCATTGGAATTATATTTTCACTGTTCACTGTCACTGTTGTCTGCTAATCCAGGATAGCTAGCTTAATAAAAAGAATAATATTATGTTTTCAAGTTGAAACAATATTAAAACTGTTGTATGCTAATCCAGGATATCCAGTTTGTTAGAAAGAGTATTATGTTTTCAAGTTGAAACAATATTAAAACTATTGTGTGCGCATCCGAATCCAGCACAAGTTTACTTTTCCTCAACCTAAACAAATGTCACGAATCTTTGTCAGTGGACATAAGAATGAAAATACATTTTTATCAGTTTTCCCAATATGCAAATACAAATAATCACAAGCCGAGATAACTTATACGATTGTTTCTTATAAGATAAACTTATGAGATTATTTTATTCTATGCCACAAGATTGAGTTTGAAACAGCTGGCTCAACCCAAAACTACAGTACTCATCAAGGTACCTAGGTATTCTAGGTACGTTGGTACTCATATTTCTCTCACAAAATTTGATGAATAACTTTGTCCAAAAATGAGTTATGCTGCAGTATTACCTGGGAAATAACTACAGATTCATTTAAACAAATTTTTTACCTAAAACAGGTGGATGGAATACACTGTCTCATTAACTTTGCTGTATCAAGATCCTAGACCTATATGGAGCATCCAGAGGTTGCCATAATAATCATCACCTAGGAAAACAAGAAAACAAATTGATTCACTATCATTAGTTTCTTTTTGCGATTCTGACGAGCATCCATATCAACTCAACAGGCCGATCCATACAACAGCTGATCCATCTCCAGCTGATATTTCCCATTATTGCACAGATCTTTTGTAAATATACCGTGAAAGTGATACTTCTCTAATTGATTATCTGTCGAATATCTGAAGTGTTTGTTTTAGGATAGTTCACATTATCCTTGATGTCTTGAAGTCTGATGAAGACCGACGCAAGATCTTTCCTTCCACTAGCTACGGCTTTTGCCGTGGTATTGCATGGCTGAATTCTCCCGCTGCTATAGCCATCATGCGAATCTGTATCATGCTGCAGCCATCAGTAGTGTGCACGATGCATTATTGGTGCATCAAAGGCATTATAGGTGCATCTTATCATCGATTATCCCTGAAAACGTTGTGTTTATTTAGGGCTAAATCATCTGTCGATCCTTGCAGAAACTTTGAGAGATTAATGATTGTCCAACTGTAGAGATAATCAATCAATTCGATCATTAATTTCATTGATGGTCTCGGAGAAACATGAATGAAGAAGGTACCGTACACCAGCATGTGCTCTAGGAGGAGTGGATTTTTCAATTCTATTTCAAGTTTAATGTGAGAGCTTAATGTCTATTAATTTTATGATTTAGCTTCGATTAAATAAATTCTCTAATAATTTTAGTGAAATTTTCCTGGTCTCAGTAGCACGGAGACCGGTTTTGCCCAAATTTTAAACAATTCTTATCCATTCCCAACCTTCTGAGAAGGAATGATATTTAGATGACTACACTACTAAGTGAAGAAGTATCATACTTCAGCATAGCTCTGAATCTAGATATCATTATTTCAATTGTTTATACTCTCGCTAGGAACTTTTACTCATAATTCACTTAAAAATTGAAAATTGACGATTGACAGACATCAATCTTCGAATGAAACTTTTGAAACCATGTAAAATAGAGCAACATTGTATCCGCCATTCCGTGTTCTATATATCCGCCATCGGACAAATTGAGCTGACAACTCCAGCCAATCAGATTCAAGAATCTAGACCAATCACAGAATAGTAACTGTGACAGTCCCACAAGCCATTCTTTCGTTTCACGAGCCAATACGATTCGTCTGTTTTGACTAATCACTTGGGTGACAATAAATTATATCGTACATCGAACTGACAAAACAGATAAAACATACAACAATTACAAGTAATTGTAATAATCATGAACTTTCACGTATCCTCATTCGATAACGTATTCTCATTCATCCGATTCACATTTTCAAATCAAGGTGAAATGATAGTTTTCAACATTCCTTTTCGCGTCTATATTTTACCAATGTAGTCTAGAACTTGTATGGAGATGAGATTTAGGAAATAGTATTGCAAAACTTTACATATATATCGTACATCGAACTGACAAAACAGATAAAACATACAACAATTACAAGTAATTGTAATATCATGAACTTTCACGTATCCTCATTCGATAAACGTATTCTCATTCATCCGATTCACATTTTCAAATCAAGGTGAAATGATAGTTTTCAACATTCCTTTTCGCGTCTATATTTTACCAATGTAGTCTAGAACATTGTATGGAGATGAATTTGAGAGGAAATAGTATTGCAAAACTTTACATATAAACTGTACCGTACTGAAATTACAATAACAAATTAATCAAGTGATTAGATGCCTGCATTGATAGAAGGAAAATCTTTAATATTTCATCTACAACTGCAACTTTACAACAGGAGATACCAATCATTCTCAAATAATCATGCTTGATGAAATCATAGAGAAGAAACTTTTGAAACCATGTAAAATAGAGCAACATTGTATCCGCCATTCCGTGTTCTATACATCCGCCATCGGACAAATTGAGCTGACAACTCCAAAGGTGATGGTTTCTTGATCCATTCCGAGCTGCATGTCGTCTTGAAATACATAGATAAAAAGTAAGAGAATACTCAATCAGTATCAGAAGAGTGATATCTTATCTTCGATAAAACACAGAATACAGTGGAAAGATTGTGAAATAGAATTGATTTAAAGTGAAAATAGCACTCATATCTGTGAGTGGACAACATTGCTGTCTGCTGTGGACAGTATTATTGGTGTGTGAAGAGCACACTATCAAAAGGTATGACATGCTCTTTGTCACCCCATACGTCAGTATCAGTACTATTTCCCACTTTGACACAGTGTTTGTAAAAAAAAATCCGTGATATTTGACTACACAGTGTGTTTTCATTATATTTCTCCATTTTAATCAATTTATTCTATTCGTCATTGAGAAGAAAATGAAAACGACTATAACAAACGTTGGGATGATTCTTCCAATCAATAATTCTATTCGCTATTGAGAAGGAAATGAACCAACAACAACAAAGAACGATGAAATGATTCTTCAAAGAAGTGAGGTTGAGAATGATGATTCAATACAAAAAGGTGCAGATGAAATTAATCTCACCTAATCTGTTTTCCTACAACATTGAAAACCAATTACTTTCCTTCCTCCGATAATCTTCCTTCCCTCACCCCTCCTCCGCCCAAACCAACACAACCAATCACTCGACTAGTTTCGTAGATTATAATTTAGACAAAAAATGTCGAATTACTTACTCGACGTCTATAATTTCATAAGAAAATGGCCGCGCTTCGATCGCCTCGGCCACAACTATATTCAAATTCATTGCTTGACCGGCCCTGCCTCTAATCATTACCATGAGAGACTTGATTCAAGTTATTGAGCAATAAATACAAGTTAAGTTACTTTTTCTGGCGCCAATAGGTCTTGGGCTCATGGTATGCCATCTGTGGTGAATCAGTAGACTATCAGTGAAATTAATTAATTCAGGTGAACATATGAGTGATGAGTATGAGGAATTCATTTTGGTGGATCATCATGAATTCAAATGCGATTGATGATTCCAAAATATCCGTGAAGTTTTAGATGAGGTCGATCACAAAACATAGTAAATGTCCTGAAAAAATCATTCAAACTTATACGAAGACATTTTACTTCAAAAGAAAGTGGGAATAATTAATAAAGAGCTATATTCGAGAATGGTGATTGCTGTTTGAAAGGTTTACTAGAAGCCAGTCAAAAATTATTGAAATGTAATATATATTCATATATTATTGCCATTAATAGGAAACAATTTGGTGATCCTTTTCAACATCCCAAGATCTAGGGAACTTGATCTCTGAGATCTAGATATCTCAGTGTGATTGAGTGTATATTGTAATAACACCACATGAAACACATGTATAACACCACATTGAACGACTTGGAATCTAGACCCCTTACTCCAATATCAATGTTGCTAGTAAACCGATTTTGAAACCATAATAAATTTTCATTAAAGTGATTTTTAATTAAAACATTTCTTAGAGATCAATGATAGTAGATATAAAAGGCGGGTCCTGGGACACAAGTGTCCCAGAACCCGCCTTTATCTCAAGGTCATGAAGGCACCTTAAGGTCATCAAGGTCAACCACCCCTAACCTCAAGGTCATCCAGGTCAACCAACCCCAACCTCAAAGTCATCCAGGTCAACCACCCCTAACCTCAAGGTCATCAAGGTCAACCACCCTAACCTCAAGGTCATCCAGGTCAAACACCTTAACCTCAAGGTCATCCAGGTCAACCAACCTAACCTCAAGGTCATCCAGGTCAACCACCTTAACCTTAAGGTCATCTAGGTCAACCACCTTAACCTCAAGGTCATCCAGGTCAACCACCTTAACCTCAAGGGCATCCAGGTCAACCACCCTAACCTCAAGGTCATCCAGGTCAACCACCTAACCTCAAGGTCATCCAGGTCAACCAACCCCCACCTCAAGGTCATCTAGGTAAACCAACCTAACCTCAAGGTCATCTAAGTCAACAAAAAAAAATGAAAAAAAAAATAAAAAAAATAAAAAAAATAAAAAAAAAATTGAAAAAAAAATTAAAAAAAAAAAAAAAAAAAAAAATTAAAAAAAAAAAAAAAAAAAAAAAAAATTAAAAACAATAAAAAAAATTAAAAAAAAAAGAAAAATTAAAAAAAAAAATCGGGAATAAATGGGAAAAAAGGGAAAAAAATTTCCTACTGATCTTGAACTGGGGTATAAAGGAGTGGTCTGCAAGGAGTGGGACATTGGTCTTGGGCAGTCGTGCCGTCAGTACTTGTGTGTGCCACCAGTACGTGTGTGTGTGATTTGGTGTATTGGTTTGTATTACTTTCATCTTATCAACATCAAGAGTAAGTACCAGTGCATTTTATAGTTATATATATATTATATATATATATTATAATATATTATGATATTATTATATTCATGATTAGCAATAAGTTCAAAAGAGTAGAATTTTGAAGTAGTTTGAGACTGACAATTAAATTCTAAAATGACTTAAATCGAAAAGATAAGTTTAATTATGAATTAGGCCAATACATACAAGTTGAGAGTTTAATTGTGAATGATGTTCTTTGAGTTGGTGGTTGTAATTCAACCTAACCTAAAAACGTATAACAAGTCTTTGCCCTAGAATTAGGCTGTACTCACAATATGTTTGACATTGATAGTGTGTATGTGTTCAGACATGAGCGGCAATGGTTCTAATGATCAGGAGTACCCTCCCACCTCAGGAAGTAGATCTTAGACCCATTCACATTCCCCCATACAGCTCCGTCATCAGCCCTAGAACATAAAACTACGAACCTCCATCCCCGACCTGCCCGACCCACAGTCTAGATATTGATACCGATTCACCACCTTCATCCCCCACATCTGTGATAGTGATATAATATATATAGAGTTGAATACTGCATACATACTAATACAATTGTTTTGCATTGTTCCAGATGAGCAAAACTGCAGTGGATGAGTTTGCTTATCATCGATGGATTGCTCATCAGAAGTAGACCTAATCCACAACACCAGTCATCCAAACACCACCAGTCATCCAACTCCACCAGTCGCCCCACCATCACACCAGTGTCCCCACTATCGCCGCCAGTCGTCCCACCATCGCCCACAGGTGCCCCACTATCGCCGCCAGTCGTTCCACTATCGCCGCAGTCGTCCACTATCGCCACCAGTTGCCCACTATCGCCGCCAGTCGTTCCACTACGCGCCAGTCGCCCCACTATGTCCACCAGTCGTCCCACTATCGCCACCAGTCGCCCCACTATCGCCACCAGTCGCCCCACTATCGCCACCAGTCGCCC
Source organism: Nilaparvata lugens (assembly GCF_014356525.2). Lineage (NCBI taxonomy): Eukaryota > Metazoa > Arthropoda > Insecta > Hemiptera > Delphacidae > Nilaparvata > Nilaparvata lugens. The sequence goes on from NC_052513.1 coordinate 870,720, forward strand.
CACTATCGCCACCAGTCACCCCACAATTGTCACCAGTCGGGAGACGTATCATATTCTATATAATAAGTCTTTAAACATAAATCCTCTATGGTGTAGTGGTTAGAAGTCAGCTTCCCAAGTTGGAGGTGCCAAGCTCAAAATCAAGGTGGTAAAGGTAAGTATTAAAGGTCAGTATCAACAGAACCAGAGGATATATATTTTTTTTTGTATGTAGGGGTAGACTGGCCACCCACTACCAGTCACCCCACCGCCAGTCGCCCGGCCACCGCCGGTCGCCCCACCAGTTGCCCCACAGTCGCCCGGCCACCGCCAGTCGTCCGGCCGCCGCGGCCACGCCAGGCATTCCACGGCCGAGGCAAGACAGCCTTCAATTGGTAGTAGCCCTCATCACACCAATCAGTTAATAGGAATGTATTACATTTGTAATATGTTAATAAGAAATAAACCCTCATTGGCTGATCCACTGTCTAAAACAATCTCATGTAATGATGTGAACATGTATGAAATAAACCTCATTTATGTGTTAAACATGATTGAGAGTCATTAATTCATATAGGTAAAAAATCTTACTTCTTTAGGCAACCCACTCCACCTCCCTCGGTCACATGACCAATGGCCCCAGCATTAAGGACTCTAGCTCAAGATGGTCATGCACGACCTGTCATCTACATGCTCATGGAGGCCTATCACTCCAGATCATATGTACATGGTAGACCTACTGGATCAAGATGTCCATGAGAGACTCTAGATCAACATAGTCATGCTGCTCTAGAGATTCAAAATGGTATTGAAGATAGATATTTTCAATGACTCCCACTCCATGCTCAGACATGAATATTCTCAAGGACCTCACTCCTCCTGTCACATGTCTGTATAGCATAAAAAAAGAAAAATATAAAAAAAAAAAAATGGGGAAAAAAGGGGAAAAAAAGGGGAAAAAAATTTCCTACTGATCTTGAACTGGGGTATAAGAGAAGTTGTTCTGCAAGGAGGGGGCATTGTGTCTTGGGCAGGCGTGCCGTCAGTCCGTGTGTGTGCCACCAGTACGTGTGTGTGTGATTTTGGTGTATTGGTTTTGGATTACTTTCATCTTTATCAACATCAAGAGTAAGTACCAGTGCATTTTATAGTTATATATATTTATATTATATTCATGATTTAGCAATTAAGTTCAAAAGAGTAGAATTTGAAGTAGTTTGAGACTGACAATTGAATTCTAAAATGGACTTAAATTCGAAAATGATAAGTTAATTATGAATTAGGCTCAATACATACAAGTTGAGAGTTGAATTATGAATTATGAATTGTGAATTATGTTCTTTGAGTTGGTGGTGTAATTCAACTAACCTAAAAAAAAGTATAACAAGTCTTCGCCCTAGAATTAGGCTGTACTCACAATATGTTTGACATTGATAGTGTGTATGTCGTTTCAGACATGAGCGGCAATGGTTCTAATGATCAGGAGCACCCATCCCACCTCAGGAAGTAGATCCTAGACCCCATTCACATTCCCCCCATACAGCTCCCGATCATCATCCCTAGAACATCAACACCTACGAACCTCCATCCCCGAACCCCGCCGACCCACGATCCAAGATATTGATACCGATTCACCACCTTCATCCCCCCACATCTTTTGATAGTGATATATATATATAGAGTAAATACTGCATACCATACTAATACAACTCTCATGTAATGATGTGAACATGTATGAAATAACCTCATTTTATGTGTTAACCCATTGATTGAGAGTTTCATAATTCATATAGGTAAAAAATCACCTTATCTACTTTAGGCAACCCCACTCCACCTCCCTCTGTCACATGACCATGGCCACCAGCATTAAGGACTCTAGCTCAAGATGGTCATGCACGACCTGTCACTCTACATGCTCATGGAGCCTATCACTCCAGATCATATGTCCATGGTAGACCTACTGATCAAGATGTCCATGAGAGACTCTAGATCAACATAGTCATGCTGCTCTAGAGATCAAAATGGTATGAAGATAGATATTTTCAATGACTCCCACCCATGCTCAGACATGACATATTCTCAATGACCCTCACTCCTCCTGTCACATGTCTGTAAGCATAAAAAAAGAAAAATTAAAACAAAAAAATGGGGAAAAAAGGGAAAAAAGGGAAAAAAATTTCCTACTGATCTTGAACTGGGTTATAAGAGAAGTTGTTCTGCAAGGAGTGGGACATTGTGTCTTGGGCAGGCGTGCCGTCAGTACGTGGTGTGCCACCAGTACGTGTGTGTGTGAGTTTGTGTATTGGTTTTGGATACTTTCATCTTTACCACATCAACAAGACTAAGTACCAGTGCATTTATAGTTATTATATTATTTATATTATTTCATGATTAGCATTAAGTTCAAAAGAGTAGAATTTTGAAGTAGTTTGAGACTGACAATTGAATTCTAAAATGACTTATTCGAAAATGATAAGTTTAATATGAATTAGCTCCAATACATACAAGTTGAGAGTTGAATTATGAATTATGAATTGTGAATTATGTGTCTTTGAGTTGGTGGTTGTAATTCACCTAACCTAAAAAAAGTATAACAAGTCTTCGCCCTAGAATTAGGCTGTACTCACAATAGTTTGACATTGATAGTGTGTATGTCGTTTCAGACATGAGCGGCAATGGTTCTAATGATCAGGAGCACCCATCCCACCTCAGGAAGTAGATCCTAGACCCCATTCACATTCCCCCCATACAGCTCCCGATCATCATCCCTAGAACATCAACACCTACGAACCTCCATCCCCGACCCGCCCGACCCACGATCCCAGATATTGATACCGATTCACCACCTTCATCCCCCACATCTTTTGATAGTGATATATATATATAGAGTTAAATACTGCATACCATACTAATACAATATTGTTTTGCATTGTTCCAGATGAGCAAAGCTGCACAATGTCAACAAACAGCAAACTCAGTGGACGAGTTTGTTGTCCTGGAGGAGGCATTCAAATCCTGACTCACGACTCTATACTACAATAATGCATACAAGGATGAGCCTGCCAAAAATTTCCACACCTTTCTGAGCAGTCTGAAGGATAAAATTGTTCACATCATCAGTCAGCAACTGCAGACACATGGAGCAATGAAGTTCAATCTAGTATTGGAGGCAACATATTTCCGCAGCACCCTTGATAAGACCTTCTTCAATCAAGAAGAGTTTCAGAATGTTGCCTTCAATACTCCAAACTACACCATCTTCAGTATCATCAATCTTCCGGACAAGCGTGCATGACCCTACTGGATGAGGAGTCGAAATTCGAAGGAAATTCCAGTGGATGGAGTTTGCTTATCATCGATGGATTGCTCATCAGGATTAGCAAACATACTCCCTGCATGGATCATCCTACATCAGTCTCCACCTCTTCTATCAGCACGAAAGGCAATCATCAATCCTATAAACAAGACAGCAATGTTTCAAAGGGCTATCATCGCCAAACATGTACAAGGCAACCATCCTGAACGAGTCAATGAGCGATACCATCAATTGGAAGAGAGATACAACTTTTCAGGCATTGGATTTCCCACTACCATCAGTCAAATCATATATTTGAGAAGATAATCCAGAGGCTCTCCTCTCTCAACTATATTCCATTTCTCCTTCTCCCAGTTCCCCCGCATCTCGTCTC
>NC_052513.1:874487-890147 GCF_014356525.2 Nilaparvata lugens
TGCCCATTTTCGGCGGTGTAAGAGTGGGACGATAGTGAAAACACTTGTTTATATAATACTTTCCATGAATCTATAGCTGATAATTAATGTTTAGGATTAGGATTGAAGTAACATTGGGGTTTAGCATTAGAGGCCGTGTAATGTGGACTATCAGCCGCATAGGTCTGCCGCGGGGCTTTAGAGCCTTTTTCTGTTTGTCCTCCATACATGTGAGTTCACTGTGAACAAATAAAAGAGAATTGCACTTGAATTACATACAAAATAGAAGAAATCAAGTATAATTATATAGGCACATATAATAGGTATAATTACATTAGCCTGCTGTAGTGTGGTCCTTTTTATATGGGAATGAAGATATTCAATTCAATCACATAAGAGAAATTGATGGCTTGAAGGAGTTCAAAAAAACACTCAGGGAATTCCTTATTGTATTGTGTCCGTACAGGTTAGCAGACTTCCTTGTTGAATAATTTTTGATTGATGTATGTTATGTGGGATCTGTTGTGTTGAAATAGGAGGGATGGTAGATATTAGATTAAACTTTGACGTGTCACATACTGCGGGATCGTTGCTCCCTTAATGCAGTTTAATAATTGTGACGAACAAGAAAAGTAAATTGAAGTAAAGTAAGTAAGGATACACTAAGAAAATCATGTCATGAAGGTGGATTCCCACATGTTAGTTAGTGTCAGTAATGTGTCTGGTACAGAGAGAATATTTATTCTTTTTTTTTTTATTTTATACATTTAAACAATATATTATCACAATATCATTCTCAACTTAATATGATTCCCATAAGTGCTAGAGTAAGGCCCTATACACATGACGGCGTTAGACGCCATGTTTAATGCGCGTTAGCAAATTGTGTTACCGTACATATGAGGGCGTTAACCACGCGTTGACTGATAGCAGGCATCCGCGTACACAGTGTGAACACATGGAGTTAGAACACACTATATTTTTATAATCTGGACACTCCATGTCCCAGATGCATCTTCTTTTTTCGTCTTCATCAATGAACAATTCTGTGCCAAACGCAAACGCTGGGGGAGTGGAAAGAATAATCTCAATTCTGTCTTCAAAAAGCAAAAAAAAAAAACCTCAGAATAGTCGACAACTTGAAGCCTTATGAATCTTGTAAAAACTCTTTCAGAATACTTAGAATTTTAACAGTTCCTGCACTGTACTTTCTCGAAATTGCAACTATGACGAAGAAAAACGAGAAGATATTAAGAGAGAGTTATATCCATCATAGTTACAATACTATAGTGAGGTCCACGTTATAATGACAGTATTTGATCAACTTTGGTTTTGCTATCCTTGTCTATCATTCGACAAAGCCGGTGGTATTATCCTTTTCTAGGTCCACAACGATGCCAATTATGTTTTTGACAGTGTAGAAATATAATTAATTAATAAAGAGAGTCGGCATCGGTATTCTTCTATCTTTATCCACTGCCATTATAACGTGGACATCACTATAGAAACCAGATAGTTCATCTTCAGTACCCGCAACACAGAACCGCAAGCTTAGAGAAAGGGCCACATTATAGCGGATTAAGAGCTTATAACTCTCTTCCTATTGAAATAAAATGTATTGAGAGCTCAGAAAGGTTTAAGAATGCAATCAAAGCTAAATTGATCGATGCATCTCCGTACAGTTTAGAGGAAAGCTTCAACTGTTGGCGCGTGTAGGCAATTTTTTTGCAAGCATATTTTTTCAACTCCTTTGTATGTTCTGATTTTTTTTCTTTATTTTATGATCACTTTTTTTAGTACTGTACTCAATACTTTTGACGTGTCATATACTACCAAGTTTTGCTTGATTCTGTAGTGTTACATGACGAAAATTAAACTAAACTAAACCTAAACTGAACTTCCGCATCCATTGTACACACACAAACAGATCACAATTGTAGATCGTAATTTTTAACAGATTTACAATAATTGCAATTGCAAACACAAGGCAAGATCGAACAAAACACCACAGTTGATCGCTTATCAGGGCTCAGATCACCTATTCACTACAAAAGCGCGCGTTCGACTGAGTACATGTGTACGTTCCAATGCCCAGTATAGTAACTCGAAGCGCGCTGCAAACGCGGTGTTTGATGTGGAAACTACAAGCGCCGCGCTTTGCCGACGTTGATTCAAAACGCGCGTTTGCATGTGTACGATCCCATTGCTTCCATGTATGTAACAAACGCGCGTTTGAAAACCGAGCGTTAAACGCGACGTTCAACATCGTCATGTGTACAGGGCCTAGGGTCTTGGCTACGCTCCGCTGAAATACGTCCTATCTCCCAATGTAAATCCAAGCTACGAATGTGATCGGGACAGATTCGTAGCTTAGATTCAACATGGGGAGATGGGACTTATTTCAGTGTAGTGTAGGTAAGTGTGGAGAGACCCTGAACTGTTCCCATGCAACCCAGCCGAGGGAGTATGAATAGTCCCATTACAATTCATGATAATTATACAGATATGACTGTATGCCGGAGACAATTGCCTTACATAAGTATCAGACTGATCAACCTCATACCAGATAACCTAATAGCAAAAACTAGTATTAAAAAGATAGCAGAATGGATAAAGTCAGTGAATATCTCGTAATTCATTCACATATAATGCACTAGTAAATGCCACCTTCACTTAATTATATCCTATATTCCTTTTATTGCAGTTACTTTTTTATTTTTCTTCCAAACCTCAATATAATTTTCTCAGATTCATTCTCGTCTTCTACTCAGTGATTTTTAATTTATTTTTCTGACTACAAATATAATAATATTGTAATATTTATCTTCTAAGCCGCATAATGGAATTCATCATTCAGTAATTAGGCTACTTATATATTTTAGTGCTTCAAATTAGACTTTTGAATTTACTTTTCCTTTTTATTTATATTTCCTTTCATATGTATATTCAGTCTTGTGTCATATACTACCAAGTTTTGCTTGATTCTGTAGTGTTACATGACGAAATTAAACTAAACTAAACCTAACTGAACTTCCGCATCCATTGTTACACACACAATCAGATCACATTATTGTAAGATTGTAATTTTAACAGATTTACAATAATTGTAATTGCAAACACAAAGCAAGATCGAACAAAGCACCACAGTTGATCGCTTATCAGGGCTCAGATCACCTATTCACTACAAAGCGCGCGTCGACAGAGTGCATGTGTACGTTCCAATGCCCAGTATTCGAGTAAGAAGCGCGCTGCAAACGCGGTGCTTGATGTGGAAACTACAAGCGCCGCGGTTTGCCGACGTTGATTCAAAACGCGCGTTTGCATGTGTACGATCCCATTGCTTCTATGTATGTAACAACGCGCGTTTGACAACCGAGCGTTAACCGCGAAGTTTAAACGTCGTATGAGTACAGGGCCTAAGGGTCTTGGTTACGCTACCTCTGAAATACGTCCTATCTCCCAATGTAAATCCAAGCTACGAATGTGATCGGGACAGATTCGTAGCTTAGATTTAACATGCGAAATGGACTTATTTCAGTGTAGAGTAGGTAAGTGTGGAGAGACCCTGAACCCATGCAACCCCCGAGGGAGTATGAATAGTCTAATGGGACAATTCATGATATTATATTATTCATTTATTCACTATTCATTTATCATAGACAATAGTCTAGATACAATGCCAGGTAAAAACAACAGGCATTCGTTCAAACTGCTTTAACCTTAATTTGGAAACTACCCAATATATGTTCACTGTACCGGTCATTTACCCTCATACTGATATGTGGAAATCTGCCTAGATGTTAGTTTACCCGGAAATACTGTGACACAGAAGGTGTCTGTTAGAACAAACTGTTAGAGGAACAGTACAGTACTTTATGTGATTTCTGCTACTTTTTATTTAGAAATACTCAACTTGAGGAGAGGCACAAACGGTTCATCACTTTATTCATCTATCAGTATCTATCTTATTTTTTCATCAATTATTAAGAATCACAACTTTTAGAAAAGTACCACAGACTTAAGCCCAAAACGGTTCATGCCCATAAAGCTAAAACCGTCCTATTTCCAATCATACTATGCAAACTAAAGCATAGGAGGTATGTCTCTTACTCTTCCCCCGCCCCCCCAAAAAAAAAACAAAAAACAAAACCATTTACACTTTAAAGCTCAGAATAAAAATTAAATTAAAATATGTCTAGTGTTTTGATCAACAAATCTTTAAACACAATATATCCAAGTAAATTTCTATTAAACCAAAAAATTTTGACTAGAAATTCAATAAAATCAAAGAAAACATTATTTAATTTACCCGAAAAATGGCAGCAACGAATGAGCAGAGCTTGGATGGATGGGTGGCCAACTGCGGGCTGAGTCTGCACCAGCTGGTCCACCACTTTTCGCAGATATGTTGTGCCCGTCACGGCGCTGCTCTACGAACCTCGCTTCCTATACAAAACACAAAAAAAACGGTATTTATTTATTATTCATTTTTACAAGAAAGCAATCATTAAAATGATCGGGAGAGAAAAAATATGGAAACCTTGTGCTATCCCTCTCCCGAATTTAAATTAGACAACAAAGCTCGAAATAAGAATTTGGTAACGATTGGAAGAGAAAGAATACGATCATTTAAAAACACACAAAAAGCAAAAATATGTATGATCAACGACGTATGTTCATAATATATGATCAACTTATGTTCATAATCTATGATCAACTCATGTTCTTAATCTATGATCAACTTATGTTCATAATCTATGATCAACTCATGTTCATTTTTTCATTTTCATTTATTGTATAAAGCACTATAATCATACTATAATTATATTACAGAATATATAATTCATTATGACAAAGAGGAAAAAACTAGGCTGAGCCTGTACTATCTCTCCAAAATTTTGATACAATGTTAATGTTGTCCAAAAGTTAAGGTATGTAATCACACACTGCTTCGTCACTTGATTTTCGTCCAGGAATAATGATTGAAAATTTTGAAGTTTGACGTAATACTCTAAATAATCGCAGAATGCATCACAATAAATTAAAACCAAGAAATATTGCGCTTATTTAACAAATGAATACAAAATCTTGATTCGGGGGGAGATAAGAAGGATGATCAGGCTCTCGTCCAACATTTCCTTATAATTTCTCCAATTCGAATTTGAACAATTTGAAAGCAGCTCTTAGTAGAGAAACGTGGTCCTCTCTATATGAAAAGTCTGATGTGAACAACAATTTGATTCCTTTCACAGTTGCCTATTGCATCATATTGGGTTCAGTGTCCACAATACAAAAAAAGAGAAAACGCAGTAAGAGAAATGAAAATAGGATGTTAGAGATGAGACTTGAAGTCAATAAAATCCTGAGATTCAGCAGCTAAGGCGCGCTTATAGACTTGTCAAGATTCAGGATCAAGAGCGGGTTGTTGTAGATGAGGATTTTTTGAAGAGTGTTTAAGCAGCATATGTCAGAAGGTCATTGAGGCGACGAAGAAACAGCACTATGCTAATATTATTCAAGTTCAAATAATAATTCTAAAACTAGTTGAACATAATAATGAATTTAGAGGAGGAAAAAATACATTGATGAAGGACATAGTTCTGGAAGTGAATAATAGGAAAGTGTCTGAGCCGATGGATATTGCAGATGTTTCTCTAAATATTTCATTTCCATTGCTCCCATTCCAAAGTCTAGTTGGAGGCCTGTACAAAATAATACACAACCACCAACTGCGTAAAAATAGATTAGCAAGCTTCTTTCTATGTCCAACAAATGTAACAGAAGTTATGCAAGTGATAAAACGCTTGAAGCAAAAAACTAGTGTTGGGTATGACAGCATTTCTGTTAAAAGTCCTTAAAAAATTTGTGATGTAATCGCCGAGCCTCTCGTTTCATTGGGATAGCGCTTTCAAGCAGGAGTCTTGCCCTGATTCTTTGAAAATCGCCAAGTTAATACCTATATTTTACGAAGGTGATAAGCAATAGTTATTTGTGCAACTAGTGCAAGTTGCTGCCACCGAAATAAATGGTTTCTTGAGTGCAGCAGAGGAAAACTTTGCGCACGTATTTCACATTAAGTTTGTCCTACAGTTAGCCTACCATTGAATATGAAAAGTGGGTAATTATGGGTAAAATTGCCTGAAATGCATCAAATGTTTTTCTGTGTAATTTTATTATTGATAAAAACCTTAATCCTAAAATCCTAAAGTCCTCGTTGTCCTTGGTTATAATATCTAATTAATAATTGCGCGTTGTGCTTCGTTGCACCTCTGCTCACTATAGAGCCCAGTCACTCTTACCAACTTCATTTTGATTTTGCTGCACTGTTGCTCCATATAACCTAAGTATTTTGCGTTGCCATGTTGCAAATCTGGAGTGCAGAAAAATTTTTCCCGCACTAGAGCGGAAAAGTGATTCTTTGCGTTCTGTAATCAGTGCAGCAATGGCCACTTTTCAACGTAACTGTAGGAAAATATGATTAACTACAGGACTATATCTGTTTTGCCAGTCTTATCAAAGATTTTTGAAAAGATTATATATAACAGGATCATAAACTATCTGCAGAAATTCAAATTATTGAGTGAATGTCAAAATGGGTTTATAAAAAATAAGTCAACAATCACAGCCGCCGTCACTTTTATTGAAAGAGTTATTCAGGAGGTTGATAAAGGAAATTTCACTATGGAGGTGCTCTGTTACACCTTTCTAAAGCTTTTGATAGAGTAGATAAAAAGATTCTCTTGGAAAAACTGCATCTGCTTGGAATCAGAGGTCTAATGGGGAAATTAATTGATTCTTGCATGACAAATAGATTGCAGTATGTGAGTGTTTGCACTGATGGCCGACTTGGAAATTCAAGGAGATTAAACGTGACGAGGGGTGTACCTCAGGGTTCCATTCTGGGTCCTCTTCTCTTCGTTTTATATATTAACGATTTGCAGCTTTCAGTTGCAAAAAAATTTGATATAACATTGTATGCAGACGACACAACCTTGTTGTTCTACAACAACAGTATTCAACAGCTGGAGTTAGTTGCTAACATATCCACTAATGAGGTTGTACAGTATTTCATAACTGCTCACTATCTGTTAATTCTGATAAGAGCCAGGCTATTCAATTCAACTTAAAAAAGAATATCCTTTGGACCAGCAATCACAATAAATGATAGCGATAGCATGATTGAGAGCGCAAGTGTGGTCAATTGCTTGGTTTGACAGTGGATGACAAATTATCTTGGAACAAACATGTTGATAAGGTGGCTAATAAAATGAGCAAAGGCATTTTTGTATTAAGATATATTGCACGACTTGTAAACAGTAGTATAGCTAAAAGTGTTTACTTCTCGCTTATAATACTCATCTGGTGTATTGTGTTGAGCTTTGGGGTGCAACAAGTATAAAAACATTCAGAGATTATTTGTTCTGCAGAAGCGTGCAGTAAGATTTTTAGCAAATTTAGAAAATCCATCCATGCAGAAGCACTTTTAGAGATCTTAGCTGCTCACTCTACCATCCATTATATCATCGCGTCCTACTTTTCACTGCAGATAGAATTGGTACCTTAAAAACAGAATTCAGATGTTCAAAAATATTTTATAACATGGTAGTAGAAATCCATTCATTGAACATCATAGGTTAAAATTTTCAGATAAGAGTCCGATTGTTTAGGATTGCAACTTCAGCAAGCTGCCTAAAAATTTGTCAAAGTCAAGTAGGTCTAATTTTAAGAGAGATTTGTATGCATTTCTGGTTGACAAGGCATATTATAGTGTGAAGAGATTTTAAATGATAGGGTGTTATAATTGTTCAAACTGTAAAATTACGTTATTTTTTGTATGTATAAGTGTAGAAGAATGTTATAATTTATGCGACGTGCAATATTTGTAAGTTTCTTTTATCTATTTATTTCATGTATTTTTCAATACCTGTTGACATGGCAGTTGTGTTTTGGCTTAATAAAATGAATTTGAATTTGACATTCATAATCTATGATCAACTCATGTTCATAATCTATGATCAACTCATGTTCATAATCTATGATCAATTATGTTCATAATCTATGATCAATTATGTTCATAATCTATGATCAACTCATGTCATAATCTATGATCAACTCAAGTACATAAGCTATGAAAACTTATGTAATAATCTATGATCAACTCATGTTCATAATCTATGATCAACTCATATTCATAATCTATGATCAACTCATGTTCATAATCTATGATCAACTCATATCATAATCTATGATCAACTCATGTCATAATCTATGATCAACTCATGTCATAATCTATGATCAACTCATATTCATAATCTATGATCAACTCATGTTCATAATCTATGATCAACTCATATTCATAATCTAATGATCACTCATGTTCATAATCTATGATCAACTCATATTCATAATCTATGATCAACTATATTCATAATCTATGATCAACCAGTGTCATAATCTATGATCAACTCATATTCATAATCTATGATCAACTCATATTCATAATCTATGATCAACTCATGTTCATAATCTATGATCAACTCATGTTCATAATCTATGATCAACTCATGTTCATAATCTATGATCAACTCATGTTCATAATCTATGATCAACTCATGTTCATAATTTATGATCAACTCATGTTCATAATGTATGATCAACTCATGTTCATAATCTATGATCAACTCATGTTCATAATCTATGATCAACTCATATTCATAATCTATGATCAACTCATGTTCATAATCTATGATCAACTCATATTCATAATCTATGATCACTCATGTTCATAATCTATGATCAACTCATGTTCATAATCTATGATCAACTCATGTTCATAATCTATGATCAACTCATATTCATAATCTATGATCAACTCATGTTCATAATCTATGATCAACTCATATTCATAATCTATGATCAACTCATGTTCATAATCTATGATCAACTCATATTCATAATCTATGATCAACTCATGTTCATAATCTATGATCAACTCATGTTCATAATCTATGATCAACTCATATCCATAATCTATGATCAACTATGTTCATAATCTATGATCAACTCATATTCATAATATATGATCAACTCATGTTCATAATCTATGATCAACTCATTCATAATCTATGATCAACTATGTTCATAATCTATGATCAACTCATATTCATAATCTATGATAACTCATGTTCATAATCTATGATCAACTCATGTTCATAATCTATGATCAACTCATATTCATAATCTATGATCAACTCATGTTCATAATCTATGATCAACTCATGTCATATCTATGATCAACTCATATTCATAATCTATGATCAACTCATATTCATAATCTATGATCAACTCATGTTCATAATCTATGAATCAACTCATATCATAATCTATGATAACTCATGTTCATAATCTATGATAACTCATATTCATAATCTATGATCAACTCATATTCATAATCTATGATCAACTCATGTTCATAATCTAGGATCAACTCATTCATAATCTATGATCAACTCTATTCATCATCTATGATCAACTCATGTTCATAATCTATGATCAACTCATGTTCATAATCTATGATCAACTCAGGTATAATCTATGATCAACTCATGTTCATAATCTATGATCAACTCATGTTCATAATTTATGATCAACTCATGTTCATATGATGATCAACTCATGTTCATAATCTATGTCAACTCATGTTCATAATCTATGATCAACTCATATTCATAATCTATGATCAACTCATGTTCATAATCTATGATCAACTCATATTCATAATCTATGATCAACTCATATTCATAATCTATGATCAACTCATGTTCATAATCTATGATCAATCTATTCATAATATGATCAACTCATGTTCATAATCTATGATCAACTCATGTTCAAATCTATGATCAACTCATATCATATCTATGATCAACATGTTCATAATCTATGATCAACTCATATTCATAATCTATGATAACTCATGTTCATAATCTATGATCAACTCTATTCATAATCTATGATCAACTCATGTTCATAATCTATGATCAACTCATATTCATAATCTATGATCAACTCTGTTCATAATCTATGATCAACTCATGTTCAAATCTATGATCAACTCATATTCATAATCTATGATCAACTCATGTTCATAATCTATGATCAACTCATGTCATAATCTATGATCAACTCATATCATAATCTATGATCAACTCATATCATAATCTATGATCAACTCATGTTCATAATCTATGATCAACTCATATTCATAATCTATGATCAACTCATATTCATAATCTATGATCAACTCATGTTCATAATCTATGATCAACTCATGTTCATAATCTATGATCAACTCATGTTCATAATCTATGATCAACTCATGTTCATAATCTATGATCAACTCATGTTCATAATCTATGATCAACTCATGTTCATAATCTATGATCAACTCATGTTCATAATTTATGATCAACTCATATTCATAATCTATGATCAACTCATGTTCAAATCTATGATCAACTCATGTTCATAAACTATAATTCAGATCCAAGATAATAATCCATATAATATGGCATGTAGTCGCGCTGATAAGCTATTGATAAGATAAGTTAAGCTCCATGTGCCTGCTACTCCCGTTGTAAGGGTGACCACTTCAAAGGCCGAACTCCTTTGAATTTATGAGTTTAAAAATCACTTCCCTGCTAGGTGATTCGGAATCCACCTAAAGTGTAGGTCTGATCATCTCTTCATCCTCCATCCATCACCCACGCCACAAGCCTTGGGCCCATTTAGGATCATACTCAGCAAAACAAAAATCTTTTGCAATCAGAGATCATGTGATCAACTCACAACTATCAACCCACTGTCTTATAAGGAGTGTCCCATGAAAAGTGTAACAGCCGAAGACCATAGATTCTACATTGAATTGGCAATAAAAATGTCCAGCAAAATTTTCATAAATCGACCATAGTTTTCGAGATATTTCGATTTTTCGATATTTTTGAAAAACGTCAATAACAAGAAAACTATCAAACAAAATCGAATCCAAGGACATGGTTGGAGGAGGAAGAAATTTTCAATAAGATTCATATAATTTTTCCTTTATTTTACGTTTTTGATTTTTTAATGAGTGTTCAAACTGTTTGAAATTGGCTTTGAACTCGACGAATGTACTTTTTTCAACTTTGAATGCTCTTAAAAAAAAATTGAACGCTCTCAAAAACGTCAAACCATGTCCTTGGAATTATTATTTGTTTGATAGTTTTCTAGTTATAGACGTTTTTCAAAAATATCGCAAAAATATCTGAAAACTAAGGTCGATAGAAGAAAATTTTACTGGACATTTTTTGTTGCCAATTTAATGTAGAATCAATGGTCTTCGGCTGTTACACCTTTCATGGGACACCCGTATACATTGCTAATGATACTAATATTTTATCACTAGCATTAGGGCTATAATGAATTGACAAACCTTATTTCCTATTGTCTTTTGGGGGAAAGTTGAAAGTGGAAACAATGGGGTACTGCTTTTGAGTTGTTTGTGGAGCGCATAGAACTGGGCGTAGCGTCTGTAGACGTTCCACTCTCTGAGCAAATACGGACGTGAACCTGTAACAATAAAATTTATTATAATTGGGCCCGTTCTAATTCAGGCTAAACCAAACTAATTCAAAACATATCGACAATTCAGTCACTACTAATAATATAATAATATCAACATAATATCACAAGTCACTTGAAACAACTCAGACCATATTATGTTTCTTATTTTTATATTGGTAATTGTCTAGTTTGTGGTGATGATGTTGTTGACAAATAAATAAATGAAAATTATATTCGTAGTTTAGCGTTAAATGTGGATGGTGCATAATGAAGAATAAAGCAGTTTTTGTCAGTCATTCATTTCAGCTGTTTTCCATGCATGAATCAATCCGGTAAACAGCTGTTTGCAGAAAAAATGAACATATGATTCTCATTGCAGCATACTCTACTGCTTAGACCAGTTATAGAATAGACACGCTGGGAAGTCTAGCCTCTGAAGCCACATATCCTGCCATATCGCCCCATCGTGACGTCAGCATCGGATAGCAAACTTTCAGATTGTGTCTATTCAGATGGAAGTTAATAATTATTATTATTATTTATTAAAATAGTAAACTCCCGCTGAAATAGACAAAATCTGCTATGGAAAACAATGTACAGAAACTCTACAGAGAAGTTTTCTACCCGATGATGACGTCACGATGGGCGATATGGCAGTAGATGTTGGCTCTCGACTTTCAGTATGAATATACAATGGGGCGTGTCTATTCTATAACTGGTCTAAGCTCTACTGTAATGAAACCATATTTTTCTTTATAGTCGAGTATGTTTCCTAGTTCGAAAAAGGAACAGCAAAACTGTTACAAAAAAACCACCTTCAGCGCTCCAGCTGGAAGATTTGTTAACTTCCACAAATTCCTGATTCGGAATTTGTAAACTAGGTATGCTATAGAATGCATTAGTAACGTCAGCACAAGCAGGTGATGTTTCTATTCTCAATTATTATTCTTTAGATTATTATGACAAAAAATAGTGTACGTACTTGGACGTGAATGTCTTTTGCAGTGCTCAAAAGAAATTCTAGTATTGGCTAACGCCTCGACTAGAAACAACATTCTCGCCTGCAAAAGGCCCCTTCCCGTCCTTGTGACGTAAGATACTATTTACAAGTAGTTTAGTAGCTAAAAGTTAGTTCAACAGGTTTGATAGGTCTTAAAGCCCTATTAGTTTGATAATTCAATTGGGTTGCCACCGATGTAACATGTTTAGTTATAATTATCTTGGTTACTTAATTATCAGATCATTTATTCAGTCAGAAAGTTCAAGTGAACATAAAATCATCAATACAACTAAATAAATACAAAAAGTACTCATTACAATCGTTCAATTGGGATGATAGATTGGTTGAATTGAGAGAAACGTTTATGTGGTAGCAAAATTATTTCCGAACCTAACCTGAACGAGAATCTGAGAAATCCATTCACTTACAGATGTAGTCTTATAAGAAGATCCCTAGTATTTTGTGCGGAGGCGGACGGAAGTAGAAATAAGCTAACTACGCATGTCTGGCTGCTGTATTCCTAATTATAAAATTATTAATTACAGCTTGTAGGTGGTTTTAAAATAGCAGGATACAACTCAGCTGGTTGATTAAATATTATTGCTATGCATAGTAGCGTTTTGATGCTAAGGAAGGGGTAAATCAGTCACATGATCAAGTTTGAGACCGTGTAACTGTACTTTACGTTACTCAACCTAGCCTAAACTAAAAATCGAACCAAATCATTTCTTATTTTGTAAAATAACAATACAATAATATTGAAATAAATACTATCTTATATAATTTTCTGTGAATTGAAGATATAAACTTCTAAAATGGATTAATTTGAGCTAATTTGAATTACCTGATACACGTGATGACTGTCTGTGTCCCCACTGAGAAGACCGACGGCAGCCAGAGAGAGACAAGTGAGGAGGCTGAGGAGGAAGTGAGGAGGAAAGTGCAGAGGGGAGGGGTCCCCTCACCCCCTCCAGCTCGGCTCGCAGCCTCTCGATGAGTGACTCTTCGCCACCAGGCTACGCTGTAGTCGCTCGTTCATCTCCATAAGTTCGCCGTGCATTTCTGCCACCTTAACAATAAAATTACAGTACCGTATACATAAATAGTTCAGGATGCAAAGTCGTTCAGGATTCTTCATATTTTCCAATCATTTCATCGAAATGAGGAATTCTTCAGACCTCAGTAGCAGAGGACATTAGTTGTCTGAAGCCACCTTGTACAATGTCCAAAGGAAGAAAATTTATTTAGTTGATTTGGTGTATGACACTTCAAAAAAAGAGCGACAGCAAAAGAAAATCACTCAAATCTGCTACTTTCCCCATTTAGAATACAAACGTTCGAAATGTAGGTTATAGTGGCAAATAGAAAAACAGCACTAACTGTCTATCATGGCTATTTTATGTCTCACATCAGATACAGTATCTTATTCTGGGGTAGCAGCCAACAAACTTCAAAATATATTTCGAAAGCAAAAGAAAACAATCAGGGTTATTGAAGGAACCGAATCTAGGGTTTCATGTAGGTTAATTTTCAAAAGAAAATCAATTATTAACAATGCCAGCCCTATTTTTTTGGGTATTGCATCTTTTGTTTACAGTAATAAGCAGAACAATTCATGGAGGATAGCATTCACACAGATACCCCACAAGACATAAAATGGTTACCTGCAGTACCTCACTAATAGACTTTCGCTCTTGGAGGGGGAACACATTATGCTGGGCTCAGAATTTTCAACTGTTTGACGGACGACCTGAAAAGTGTTGACAGTCTTGGTACATTTTTATGCAGCTCTCAAAGATACACCGACTGAATGCTGCCCGTATTCATTAAGAGAATGCTGTGAGATCTTCTAATAGAAAGAGATAGAGATCAGAAAATCATTCAGACGATTTTGTAAAATGAAAAACTTCCCTCAATAGAGGGAAACCATAGATTGACATGTCGTACACCGTTTGAGCTGTGCTTATTAAATGCGGTTCAATACGACGAAATAACAATAAAAAAGTCCATACTAGTTATATTAACTGATTTATGAATCACTACAAAACAAAAATGAACACATTTTGAATTAATCATCGGGTTAAGCATTCTTTTCCAAATGACCAGCTTGAACAAACAAAAACAAAAAGATGTATCTTCCTTTCTTCAGTGGCCACTTTTTTCAGAACCGTTGCTGAAGGAGAAATGGTTTCCCTTACACAATAGTACTTCTACTTATTTGTTGAGTCTGCTTGAGAAGTTAGGAAGTATGTTTGGTTAAGACTTAGAATAGGCGCACACCAGTTAGTCAAGACAAGACCTGATCAGACACGTTCAGTCACAATACTTCACATTGCTGCTTATGAAGACATGTCTAATTATTGCAATGACTAATCAGTGTGAGTTGCGTCATAAGCAGCTATGTGAGTATTGTGACTAAACGTGTCTGATCATGTCTTGTCTAACTGGTGTACGCTAGCCTTAACAATTAATAAGTAAGTTAAAAGTTGAAGTGTTTTATAACACTTCAACTTCGGTAATTTACCAATTTGTAAAGTTGGTATTTACCAATCGTTTGATTTAGGATTAAAAACTTAGGAATAAATTAAATATAATATTTGATATTTTAAAACTCTATAAACTAGAAAAATGATGTATTGAAAATTCCAAGTTAGTTGATGTTTAATGTTGATGTTTTGTAGTTGAGGTCTCAATGTTTAAATCATAAAATATCAAAACAAATAATATTACCTGTACGAGCTTCTGTTCGAATAAGCTAGCTCGTTCATCTGTTCTATTGATTGCACAGCCATCACGTATTTCGTAGCTGATGTTTTAGCAGCTCATTTTCCCTGTTTAACACAAAAATCACGATAGATAATTGTTAATTCTGCCAGTTAAAAAAAGAAAAAATATCATTTTAAAATAAATAATGAAAATGTAAATGAAATACTGCAATTAGTAAGATTAATAATATCACAATGTTTCATTGATGTAATGGATGGTAAATGAGTTATATAGTCCGTACAAAATAACTTTTGACTTGGGAGGGACATGCGCAGCAGAGAAAGCATACAGCGGGAAGGATACAGAGACGCAGT
>NC_052513.1:890247-920305 GCF_014356525.2 Nilaparvata lugens
TGGGGTCAGGGGCGGAGCCCCTGGCTAGACGTTTATGGCGAGCGAAGGGAGCCTGACGGCTAGTAGAATTAATAAGAACGGTAAAATACCGTACGAACAAGAATCGATGTTTGTGTGCGGGGCTTAAGATAATCAGAAAACAGAGTACAGATGTGTCACGTCATTTCTCCCATTGCAAAATCATTGAATCATCATTGATTGGTATTCTCTATTTATGAAGGGGAAAACTTAAATGTCAAGAACAGCAACATCTACATTATTGAATGAAGCAATTCACTTTGCTCCCCAATCAATTTCATTTCCATAGAAGTCAAACACACTCTTTATCAACTCGATTGATTGAGAAAACTGAGAAAAATCTTTCCCACATAGCAGCACTCTCAATAATTATAATTTCCCCGAACTGTCCTAAAAAGCTCTTCTCTGATCGGAGAATGAAGACTTTATTCTAGCAAATGAAATTGATTTCAACCATTTTATTTTGAGAATAACTGTTTTTCAAATTCCATCGTACTTTATAGCATCAAATAAACGAGTGAGGAAAATAACTGATTTTTCCTAAACAATCTCTCCTGGTTGTGCTGTGGAAAACGTTACTGAAAATACTACAACATGACGGTCACCATACTACGAAACTGAACAATTCCATCCCTTTCACCTCAACTATGTCTCCCCGCTTTCTCTTGAACTGCTTTTTTTGGTTGAGTTTCAAACATTTCGCAGTGAAAGCGCAAAACCAGAGTCCAACGCGGTGCGTTTTCTGCTGAAGAAAACATTCAGACACATAATAACAACTGATAATAGAGACAGTACCACTGGAAGCATTATTTTTACCCATCAATTCTCTCTCTTCCTCATTCTCTTCCAATTCTTCTCTCTCCAACACGCTCCATCCTCTATCTCCTTCTCTATTAATTTTCCACTTCTCACTTATCAACATAATTTCCCTTCTCTCTCCAACACGCTCCATCCTCTATCTCCTTCCCTATTCATTTCCTACTTCTCTTTCTTCAACATGATTTTCGCTTCTCTCTCCAACACGCTCTACCATCTATCTCCTTCTCTATTCATCCATTCATCATCTCTCTCTTCCCGTCTATTCATTTTGTCACAGCTTCGAGCTGTACCGCGGACGGAATTCTATTGTTATGTGACGCTTTTCTCGCTTGAATCAATGCCTGGAAAAGTCTATTCGCGACGGACTCAGTTGTCTGGAAAACTGAGGCGGAAAATTTACGGCGAGTATTTACTAGAGCAAGAGGTAATTATCGATAATTGAATAACATTTGGATGGCTATATCGTATGGAATGCACGATCATTCTTGACTAATGAGCATGATATTACAGACGAACATACATTATTCATTGATTGAATTGTTCAAAGTGATGTTTTGATATTCTGATGAATCTGAATATAATGAGGTCCACGCTATAATGGAGTAGGAGAAGAACGTTGCTGATTCTCTGCTTTGCCACTGCCTTCTATCATAGAAGAAAGAAAGATGTTCTAAAAATTGATTTTACTGTATAAGTTACGCCTGAAACTTATTATATCTACATTATGCTTGTTATCATACATCCATGGTGAACATGAAAACTTGATCGTAAGTTGATTATTCCAACTCATCTGGGCTATAAGACAATAGTTGAGTAAATAACTCTCCTATAGTACATGATTGTTACCTCCCATAACCCGTAGTACGAAAGACGTGAGTAAAATCAGTTATGCCTTGTGAATGGTGATTATATTGAAACAGTTGGCATATTCTATCTATGTTTATGTTTCTTAATGTGAATGATTCAACTCGATATTTCTTGATTGATTAATTCATTACAAAAATCGAAGAATTCTACTTTCAAAACTGTAGATTGAGAAGAAAACTCAGTCAATGAAATAGAGTTATTGGAGAATAAGAATTCCTTGATCATCTGAGCAAAGTGTTTTCTCTCCCATCACAACTGAGGCACTTCATCATAATATAGATGAGCATTTTGAAAACTCTCAAACACAACATACTGGCCCATATGAATAAAACCAGAGCAAATGCTCATGAGCAAAAGCATGGAGCATAAGGTTTTGCTCATGAGCAAAAGGTAGAAGCAAAAGCATTTGCTCATTTTTATATGAATAAGCTTTACCTTATACTCTTACCTTATGCTCCTGAACACTGGAGCAAATGCTCACGTATTTTAAAGATTTTTCATCAGCTGATTCGCTTTTGTAGCCTTACTTTGTTTTCATAGCTCACGGAAGCGCTAAATATGCAAGTAGGGTGCACCGCTTGTGTTTGCGTCGTCTGCTCTGTTTTCTATTTATGAATAGATTTTTAGGTTAGTTGAGTTTAGAATTTTGAAATAATAGCGTGAAAAAATGTCATCTCTATAATAATCTTCAGCATATTCTTATAATATCAATAGCCTTCTTATAATCGTCTACACTCTCGTCTTCTTGAATGCATATTTCCTATTTTGTGATGGCTAGCTATCTTTATAACAGGTACAGCTAACTTTTGTATTTATTCTTTTGTAGGGCTAATGGTGATATATATCATGGTTGAAGCTAAAAAGAGTTTTATAGTTCTCACTATTGGTTGTGAACGTATCTGGTATAGTTTCCTCTTCCTCATACGAATTAGTTGAGCCATTTTACTATGAGCAAAAGGTGATAAGCTGCTCTCGACTAGACTCACCTTTTTTAAAGCATTTGCTTCAAAAGTTGAGCAAATGCTCTAGTTTATTCATACAATTTTGAGCAAAAGCTTTACTTTTGAGCAAATGCTCAAACTATTTTTTTGATGAGCATGAGCAAAAGGTTTTGCTCACGTTTATTCATAGAAAATGAAGCAAATGCTCAATATTTCAGAAGTATAAGCAAATACTCAACTTTATTCATATGGCCCATTGTCTCCGATCAGATAGATACACGATCAACAACAACTTAAATAATTAACAGCCTACGAGAATCGACTGAAATTCAAATAAGCCAGTCAATACACACGCTTGCCTAACATTCAGAGCTGTGCGGTCACCCGTACAACTCTTGCACGATCGATAAGGTTGTCGGAATCTGCTTGTCGGGGCCATAACCTGACGGAGTCTGAGTATGGAGCAGATTCGGAGATTCACCAGGCTCTGAAAGCTTCTCCGAAACCCTGAAAGAGATAAATAAAGTGAAAGGTAATAGCTAAATAATATAGTAAAGTAAGATATAGTATCGCTATACTTAGTACAGGCAGAGAAAACTCCTGTACTGTATGCTGTATTCTGTGGTAAAGAGAATCCGCTCTATAGTAACACTAGTTCTTCTTTGGCGGCTGCACTTTACATCCATGCATGAGTAATGACTGAAAAAAGCTGGTCCGATAAAATTCATTAATTTACAAAACCGGGGAAAGAGCAGTTTCACCGGAATCCTATGCTCAGGCTACATCGCATTCATTATTCATTACAACTACTTATTACTTCTTGATAATAGACTACCACCGTAGAGAAAAAATAATGTTAGTATTGGTCAATCGTTATTCGTCTATGCTTCCACTAATATTAACTTTTTCAATACTTCTACACTTATTACTTATTAATAGTGATAATTTGCTTCTCATTTACTGTGAATATTTTTCACTCCTCGTTTATTTTACTACATTGGTTTTTCACATGATTTTTCTTGGCAGCTAGTTGGAGACTGATTAGATATTCTACATTTTGACTTAATTTGATGAAAATTACTACATTCAATAATATTACTGTTGCATGCATATGGTTAGAGACTAATGAGCTATTCTATTTCAAGTTGAATTGATAAGAATACTACATTAGAGATTCAGCTCAGTAATATTAGTTCTGTGATTCATTCAAGATATAAAAGAAATATCGGGGCACCAAGCTTCGCTCGTTATTTTTATTTATTGATAAACTGAACACAATTCTCTGAAATGTTCGTGATTATATTTTACAGCTGGCTATACGTCAGGTTATGAATTTCGGGGATACTATATTTTGATTCTCCACAGAATCACTCGCTCACTTTTCACTATCCATAGACGACAAAAGTCTCAGCTGTTTAAACCAAGGATGAATTATCCTTTTAATGTCGTTCAGCGAGTTTTTCCAAGGATGAGACCTAGTGCAATCGAATTTTTATATCATAAACCAATTATTTTTCAAATTTCGTGAGAATCGTTGGAGCCGTTTACGAGATCCGTTGAACATTGTGCCGAGCACTCTTTTTAATTCAGGCCTTTTCCCAAGTTATAATAGTAAATTTAATACGCAATAGACTAGAGCCATTATTGTAAGTGAGTTAGCGAAATAAATTATTTTCTCTCTCTATTATGAACGGCCATTACTTCGAGTTTCCCATGATAGATATTTAAAAATTGTGGCTCCGAGTCGTCGAGGAATGTAGATTATGGAATTATCTCTAAAACTTAGCCTCCCTGTCGCGACATAAAGTGCGATAAGTTGGAAAACAGCGAGCATTGAAATTATAACAAACTACCGATTTTGCAGTTACTATTTGGTCCAAAGGCTCTAGAAGCCACGCGACGATTGGTCAAATTGATTCCCTTCGCCCAATAGGAGACCTGTTTCTAAATACAGTAGTGGGGATTCCCCAGTCGAGAGACCAGATTACGTTTCGGAGGACACTTTGCTAGGAGCACTACGAGAGTAAAGATGTAGTCATTATGTTTCGAGTAGTGCCATGTCCTGAAAAGTTTAATTGTGTTTCTTCATCATGTACGAATAATTGTTTCGTCAAATAACCGCTAAGGTACGTAAAATAAGGTTAAAATATAATTTAGGGAATTTAATTAATTAATTAATTAATCAATCAAAGAGTATTTTATCAACAAAGCCTGTTATTTTTCAAGTTAATAATATTGATTGAGAATAATCCTTTTGATTTTATTAGTGATGGAAGATAATTATAATTTTTTTTTCTAAAGAAGTATAGAAAGTTTTCAGTAACGTTACATTTGAGTTATTGTTTCTGGAGATGTATTATCGTAGAGTATTGCTGAAAGTCAGGAAGATAGCCTTTAAATTGGAATGAAATTTTAAGATTATGTTCATATTGAGTTTATGACATTTTATAATTATATTTTTCAGACTCTGTTTTCTTATGTCATTAAGGCTTTCGAATGATTTAGTAAATTTTTATGATAGAAATCTTAATAGACGAAGAAGAAAGTTTTTCTTTTCCATGAAATTAATATTAATAAATGTTGGCTAGCGCACAAGTTTCCAACAATACTGGCCGAGCTACTATATGAAAAATTATATTTTATTTCGCAAACCAAACGAAAAATATCATATAAGTTAGCATCATTTCAACCTGAATTATTCCTTTTCTAAGAGTATTATATCAATTTATATAAAAGTTAACATCATAATTAATGAAGTATTCATTTTCTAAAAGCATTATATTAATTTATTACGGGTGTTTTCATAAATGTTGCATTGTATATTAATGACACTCTGGCAAGTAAATTTGTTTCAAATCTGTTAAATTTTGAGAATGAAATCAGAACGTCAAGATAAAATCTAAATTGAATAACAGAATAAACTCCTGTTTTAGCTTTTGATGAATTGTGGGAAGAGTTAGAAATTAATGCTGTAATACATTTTTTTACAGCGGTTCATGTGTGTCCCCAAACAACTTCTTGTACTACCACCCCTTTGGTTCCGCAACTTTATGTAACACCGCTTCAAGACACCCGTTCAGACGACAGGTCTAGGGACGTAAGAGGACGTCGCCGTCAAGCCAAATTCAACCGGTAAAAGTTCACCGCCAAAAACAAGGTACTGTAACCCGGACGATAAAGCAACGTACAGACCAACGAAAGTGCAGTGTAGTGAAACAAAGGTTCATTCGAGAATGTCAATCAAAAGTGGGGATTCAAAATTATTATGAAATGGGTTATATGGGTTACTATCGACGAAACTTGGGTTCAACGGGCTTTTCTTTCTTGAGTAATTTTATGTTGAAATTAACTTGTTATTTGATGACTGATATTTTTTGGTTTTGTGACGTATTGCTATCTAAACAAGGATAGTAATGCGCCCCCAAATCAGATGAAGAATGTCAACAAAGTAACATGAAATTGTTGTTTCTGTTGTTCGCTTTTAGTTGCCAATGTTTATTGAAGCTGTTTGTATTTTTCAATTATTTCAAATTGTAGTGTTATTCTATAGTATAAACCTATTAAATCAGGTATGGCAAGATTAATTGAAGTTTTCTTGACTCTAGCCCGTTCACCTGCATGAATTAGGTATAGACTCAGGTATTTTCTAGATGTGTCTGCCTATTTCTAAATTCTAAATTTTATTCAAAATTATCTTCTTCATCATCTTTTAAAAGGTCAGGCACAACATAAATAACCAGATAACCAGATATAAAAATATAAACAGATATACAGAAATTGCTCCCTTAATATAATAGGATACTACCAGCGTTTGGGATAGAATTTATGAAGGCAGTATTTCTAAAGGAACAGCATCACAAAGTCGGTTATATATTGTACTTTTTTCTTCAGGGGTACTTGAAAGAAAATTAATATTAATTTTCATTTATATTCGGTTATATTGTCTGAGTTTGAAGACTTGACAAAGATGGATGCGAATTTATCAATTATTAATCAAAGCGAAATTCCTTCTTTTTTTCTTAAAAAAGACTCATGGAGACGAGAATTTGACGAAATTTCACAAAAAAACTTACATAGTGTTGATCAAATTCAAATGAATTATTAGCATTCGAACCGTTCGATCATTGAAGAGATTGGTTCGAGCGTTGATTGGGATTCAGATCCAAAAAAGTTCATTTATAAGTGATAATTTCAAATGTTACAGGTTATCCTACGAGTATATATAATTTTTTTTAAATGTCTCAAGCTTTTCAAAATCAATACCAAAAAACTCAAGTCGTACGCAATACATAATGCGATGGTCACTTCACATTCTGAAACCCATTAAAAATATTATTCAGCGTTTCACGTTCTCCACGATGCAAGTCATTGTAATGCAAAATAATTCATCTTATTACTGGCACTACAAGTGGTTTGCTCAAGAATTCTCCTCCTATCTCCTTGGCTGTTGATGCTATAAAACTTTTGAACATGACATTTGTCATAAAACTTGCAGGATGTGACCAGTAACTGAGCATTTTATGGCCCACTTGTTCCAAAAATTTATGGTGATGTTGTCTTGGAGAAAATAGATGGTTCCAGTTCTATAAAAATAATGATACTAGATGACTAGTCTTACTGAGTTACATTGTTATTGTTATTGCCATTTCATCATAAAATGCTACATTAGTGGATAAATAATTAAATAATGAATAATTACTAATTCTGGGTTATTCTTCGAATAGACTACAAACAGTCGGATGCTATATGCTAGCATGACGAAAAGATAGCATAAGAAGATATATTGTAGATAGGGCGTTTATGTTACAAAATTTCACTGTTGACTCAAGCCGTTAGTCCTATCCAAGGATGGTAATGTATATAGCTCTATACACTACTCTTAAGTCCTAGCAGTTATTTTATGTAAAGCTATGTGGCGCTGGTACACCAAGCTGCGTTTACACCAAAGTTATTAACATTTTGTTGATATATATAAAAAATATATATATAAAATCTACTAACACTCATTTTATTTGTGCCATGTTCATGTCGGATTTATTAATACAACATGAAAAAAAAACAATTTACGATAAGAGCTAATGTTTCCTACATCCTCTTTAAACTATCATCATATAGAAAGGTAGCATAAGAAGATATCCCATGGTGTAGGTCGTTTATGTTTCAAATTTCAAGCCGATTTTTGTAAACTCAAACTGATTACTGTTGTCTACTGTCTACTATTACGTTTACACCAAAGTTATTACCAAAATGTTAATGACTTAATCCTTATAAATTCAATTGGATTGAACATAAATTATCATACACATGATGAACATATATGTGTTTGTCAAGTTCCGATCAATCTAATAGAATCTATAAGGGTTGAGTAATTAACATTTTGGTAATAACTTTGGTGTAAACGTACACCAAAGTTATTACCAAAATGTTAATTACTTAATCCTTATAAATTCAATCGGATTGAACATAACTTATCATACACATGATGAACATATGTGTTTGTCAAGCTCCGATCAATCCAATAGAATCTATAAAGGTTAAGTAATTAACATTTTGTCAATAACTTTGGTGTAAACGTACCTTTACACTCTCACCCGGCCAAAATAGTAATTAATAATAGACAGTAGACAACAGTAATCAGTTTGAGTTAACAAAAAATCGGCTTGAAATTTGAAACATAAACGACCTACACCATGGGATATCTTCTTATGCTACCTTTCTATATGATGATAGTTTAAAGAGGATGAAGGAAACATTAGCTCTTATCGTAAATTGTTTTTTCTCATGTTGTATTAATAAATCCGACATGAGCATGGCACAAATAAAATGATTGTTTTTAGATTTTTGATATATATATTTTTTTTTTTTGTGAGGGATGAATATAGAGCGGGTCAAGCAGAATGATGAGAATATACTAATTATGTTCAACTATAATTATATTGGTGGAAGTTGAGATTCTAATGAATGCAACTATTACAAAAATAAGTAAGAACAGTAAATTTTCCTCATACATTTATCAGCAAATGAGGTTGAGAGGACTAAGTAAACTCAACCCAGGAGACACCTAATTATCCAACAAAGACTAACAAACAATTATTTTATTTCTTCGACAAGTTGAGGAGAACACATCACGAAACAAAGTGCGCACAAACTCTGAATAATCAGCATTTGTTCAACCTTAATTGCTTAACGAAGTTGAAAACAGTTCCAAGACAAGTTTTGAAATGTTTCAAGACAGATTAGCTAAGATTGAATTTCCAGCACTGCATAAAATTAATCATTATTCCACCTACGTTGGTAACTCAGTCTTTCCTCTCAAAACTTACGGTGTTATGAATGAAGTTGCAGAAGTCAAACATACATAATATGTGAGAGAAGTCGAGTATGCAAAGAGAAATTACGCGGCAAAATTGAGAGAACTTCTTGCTCTGGTACAGTAGTAATTTATTAAATTTCCGAGGAATTTTGAACTTCATTCACACTTGCGCTTGCTTTGACTCGTGCAAGAAGGATGACAGGATATGGCAATCAGGTTTACCGAATGCTACCTTCAAGCTTTGATCCTCTTTAAGCTTTAAACGTAGGATACGTTCAGTACAAGCTCTCAGAGTGAATAGTTCAACGGGATCTAGATTAAGAATTTAGTAGTAGTTCCACTTTGTAAGTCATGTCAAGTGTCGATGTCACTCACATCATAAGTTCCAAACGAATTTCGGACATAAATTGAATTATGGTGTGTATTTGATGTAAATTAATTGGGGTTCAATTTTTCAACCAAAGATTAAATGTCGGAATAGTGCGAGGTGCGAGTAAAAGATATTTGGTGAGGTCTGAGGTGATAATATGATAAATAAAACAAAATAAATCTTAAAGCACCCTTTATTTTTTTTTAAAAAACTTCAAAATAGTTGAACAACTAGTTTCGTTTACACCATCTTCAGGTTATAAAATAAAAGGTATAATGCATTATAAGGTTTTATTTTATAACCTGAAGATGGTGTAAACCGAAACTAGTTGTTCAACTATTTTAAAGTTTTTTAAAAATAAAGGGTGCTATAAAATTAATTTTGTTTTATCAATTTAAAAGTAACCCATGTCAATAAGTGTTTTTGATAATATGATATATGTAGGAGAATCTTATCGTGGAATTAAATAGTGAATGCATTTATTCAAATGCTAATCAATATATAATTATTATTTAACGAAAATCCCAAATAAACTCTGCAAATCATCCCGAAGACCTCTGCTACTGCAGACATTGACAACAGGGTTAACAGCTTGATGGAAATTCGATGAGAACTACTATCCAAAAATCAGTTGCCAGCCGGGAATCGAACCCGGTACCTCCCAATTGCTAGTCAGGAAAGAATTCGTGAAATCATTCCTGACTAGCAATTGGGAGGTACCGGGTTCGATTCCCGGGCTTGCAACTAATTTTTGGATAGTAGTTCTCATCGAATTTCCATCAAGCTGTTAACCCTGTTGTCAATGTCTGCAGTAGCAGAGGTCTTTGGGGTGATTTGCAGAATTTATTTGGGATTTTCGTTAAATAATAATTATATTATAAGTTATTGTTATATAATAGCAGACTAACTTCGTGAAACTTTCATAAGCAGATTTTGAGAACAGACTATACGTCGATCGAGTATTATTGTTCAAGTTATTTGTCTTGATCTAGAATGTCTTTCAATTTTCACTTGTATGTGAATAAATGAACTAATGTGAGAATGGAAGTCCCAGCCCAGTGATTAGAGTGGATATCACAGTTGATTATCTGCCGTATCGATTTTGATTATCAGCAAGATTTTCAATTCGTAACTGATTCCACAAAAATAATTGAATGTTGAGCACTTGAAGCCGATTGCACTGAATTTTAATCTCTCTCCAGAATTACTTTATTGAGAGGAACAATGCTACTCATTGTTAATCCCTATGAAATCGCATCATTCTACGGAGATGAATGTTTAATTGCCTTACATTTAACAGTCTTATATATTTTGATAGAGTTGCAGATGAAAATCAATGATAAATTTCATTTATGCTAGAATCCATAACTTAATCATTATCAAACGAAAATCCAAGTTATGCTGTAAATCACCACGAGAACTTCTGCTACTGAAAATATCGACTACAGAGTGAATAGCTAGAAGGAAATTCTATGAGAGTTACAATAACCAAAAATTATTTGCCAGCTCGGGAAACGAACTCGGTACCTCCCAATTGCTTTTCAAGCATGCTCATCACAACAAACTGACAATCTCTAGAGAGCAGCGCGCATAGCGGCTAGCCGGAACAAATTAAATCTAAACTATGAACGGAGATGTTGTGGATTTTTCCCACACTAAAAATTGAGGTGTAATGTATAGGTTAAAGGTTAATAGATTATTCTTATTCTGTTGAATCATTGAATTGCATGTGTGTAATTTTTTGCATTGTTTTGGAATTTTTAGTAGATGGAAATGAAATGTATACAGTATAATAATGAAATGATAGCATGATAGCGACTCCTGGCAGTCAACCTTTCGGGTTATGTCAAAACTTTTGTCATGTGTTACATTTCTGATATACATTCTCTTGTAGTGTATGGTTTTATTGTTGTATTATGTAAATAAAGGCATTTTCAATTCAATTCAATGCACTTGAGACATCATCATCAGTGTTCTCTTTTGGTTAGTACCAACCAAAACTAATTGAACCTTTAGTTTGACTCAAATAAATTATGTGGAACATCTTTTCCATTCCACTTTAAATTGGATCTTTTGGGACTTGAACTCACTTATATCACTCTTGCATAATATTATGAAAATACATGAAATGAGATGAAATCGGGAAAATGGGAAGAAAATAACATGAGTCTGTGAAGAGGATGAATTCATCCTTTGTAATAGGTGAATACAGACCCTACAAGTATAAAAGGGAACAAGCTCCCTCGAATAACACGCGAGAGCTTCATGTATCATACCTCTGACGAAAACACATCTGTAGCTATCTCTCAGCATCCATTTTCTGATTGAACCTTTCCTCAGAACTTCACTCAAGACATATTCTCTTACCCACATAATACATTGTAATGCTAGCGTTTTGTTGAAACTCAAAGTACGGGCCCAATAATTCACTGACAAAGAATGCTGCCTTATCTCTCCCAGAAGAGCGATTGTTATGTTAAGATCCTGGGCTGCACTGTGGAATCGGAGATTTGTGGTACTTTTCTCTCCACCGCAATGATTTTTCTCCTAGGAATGTTTCTTGCTTGTATCTTGAACATTACTTATTACAGCTCTGTTCAGTCTGTCTTCATATTCGGTACAGCCTCATGAAGGAATTCGGCACAGAAAATAAGAATCTCTTTGAAATGTGTGATATTAACAATGAGGGGCAGTAGAGACTGCAGTTTATTACTATTATTTTTCACCTAGTGTAATGTAGGTCACATACACTACCGTTTAATTAGTTCAACACTCTTATCAGATTGATTCAGCATTCGAATTTCCAATTCTTGTGAACAGAAAAAGTGTTGTGCTGTTTTACATGTTATTATTATTCATTTATTGTATGAAATACTATAATCATAATAAAATAAATTATGACATTGGAGTAGAAACTAGGCTTGTACTATTTCTCTCCAAAAATTTTGATAAAATGTTAATGTTGTTCAAAAGTAAAGGTTACGAAATCACACACTCCTTTGTCACTTGATTTTCGGTCCAGGAATAATGATTTGAAAATTTTGAATTTGAAGGTTGATGCTATACTCTAAATGAATCACAGGATATATTGTTGTGCCATAATATTATGGAATCTTTCTATGAAAAATATGACCCAAATCAAACAGGAAAATCAATGCAAAATACAATTTGAATACTGCTGAATTCTGACCAAGTAGCTCTGTCAAGGAAATTCAGGAGTCTATTGATCTTCCAATCCAGGTGAAAAGTGAAATATCAAGTACTTAATACTCTACTATCACGAATATAGGGCGAAGAAATGATTGTCCGAGCGAAGTGAGGTCTAAGATTCGAGTCGACGGTTTGGCATTTCTCTTAATGTTCAAATGTTTATATGTTGCGCATTTACAGCGAAACGCGGTAATAGATTTTCATGAAATTTGACAGGTATGTTCCTTTTTTAATTGTGCGTCGACGTATATACAAAGTTTTTGAAAATTTTGCATTTCAATGATAATATAAAAGGAAAAAGCGTCCTTCATACGCCAATATTAGAGTAAAAATCAGAGTATAGAATTATTCATCATAAATCAGCTGACAAGTGATTACACAGATGTGTGGAGAAACCAGTCTATTGCTGTATTTCCATAAGGTCTATAGTTTCAATCAGGTACTTGGTGGATGAGAATACTGTGTGAGGTCTACTGTTCACAGAACTACTAGTATACAATAGAAAAGTATGTTCTATTAATATGTGTGTATTCATCTTAATATTGATCTATGCTTTTTTTACTTTACTTTTTCGGTCCTCCCAACGGTCCAATGTCCGAGGAGTCGTCATGACTACTCTGTGTTCATGTGTGTATGATATTCATCCAAACTATTCATGTCTGCATTAATAGCGATTACATCAAACAATGAAATTCAGAAAGAAAACACATAACTTGCAGTGAGTTTCACTTGAAAATTACATTCTTCATGAATATACCATCAATTAGGTACTGCCATTTTGCAATTTTTCAATAATGTTGCCAGTTTGTTATGTGAATCTCATAAATAGATAACATATATTATGGTGAAGTAGGATGACGTTGCAAGTGCTGCTCTCTAGCGGTGACTTTATCAAACCGCATCGACCAATCACAAGTGAGTTCCTTGATGGAGATGGAGGTGGACGTCCACTTCGAATCTCATTGGCCGATGAAGAATTGCGTCATGTAACTCCATTTTATGGAACAAGCCGATCTTGATCAATAGAATTCCAGAATATGTGGTTATTGTCTTGAAAATTCACTATAGACATTTCTGACGTTATTCTTTATATTTAAATAACGATTAGCCTCCTGCTTGGCATCAGTCGGTAAAGCATGAGATATTTGATATAATCATATAATTAGGTCGTGGTTTTTTAATAGGATTCAGTCTCATAAAAATCTTTCTAGGCCTAGGTATGGGCTTCTCCTATAACTCTTGTAATTCAATTAAAAATAAATATATATATATATATATGATACTTATACTATAGTGTTGAGGAATAAAAATAATTGCACACCATAAACATTTCATACATATATTAAACAATAATGCAAAAGAAAATAGATCGAGGCAAAAAATATGTAAAGAGTGATAAAAAATATAATATAAAAATAGAACAATAATTGAAATCAGTAAAATATCACAGGCTAAACTTTATATTCTAGATTTATGGCACGAATCATTACCATGTGCCTTTATCTTAAAATTCATATGCATCCTTTGGCATGTAGCTGCGATATGCTCTTGTTAATACTTGTTGACTTGGACAATTCAATTAAAAATAGGTTCTTTAAGATCAACTTGATAAATTAGCCACTAATAATCCAAATATATATATATATTAAAATCTCTAGTACTTAGTAGATTTCTTTGTATCGAATATATATTTTATCTCAGGGTGCAAGATTCGGCACCTGACGGAATAGGTAGAGCCATTCATCTAGTGAATTAGAGCTATAACAAACTATCGCAAATTATATTGCAAAAATTAAATATCATATGCATATGTTTTAATAGCCTAGATTTTATACTTCTTTGATTCAATGGAATTTTCTGAAATGTATTGATCTATATTTTTTCTTCAATAAAATACCTTCAATACTAATTTTACTTGCGCAAGTATTTCTCTTATTAATTTCTTAATTTAAAATAAAAACCCTTTCGGCGAGCTAGCTTTGATTATTAGATAGATTCGAAGCACTAGGGCGCCGATCACTAATTCAATATTTATCACTCACGTGTCGAAAATCTTCTTATAAGCCGCCGATGTCGATCCAACTCCATGTGGTCCTGGAATATGGTAGCCGGAATCGTCTCTTCCAAGGGGTTATAAATTATTTGAAATTGAAAATGACTTCTGCTTTACAAGAGCATCACAAAGTCTTTTAAGAAATTTAATAATTTGATCTAACTTTAACTTGTACAAATTTTATTAGCAAGGTACTATGCTCTAAAATATTTGGGGTCCTCTCATGGTGGCATTTGGCTGGCGAGTGCTGGTTCTCCTTTCTCAATTTTACAAATCTTATTTCCGACTTTCAAATTAACATAAAATTTGAATATCTTAGTCCTCCGCCATTTAGGTTCAAATAGATCGTACAAAAAATATCAAATTATTACTCAGGTTGTGCGTTTAATAATTTCTTTGCCTTCGAGCCATATCGATAACATAGACTATACAAAGTTTTAACATAAATCCAGTACATTTATATAAATATATAGAAATATTTTTGAATTGGCCTACAGTTGCCGCCTATTAACTGCCGTTGTGCTATTGGTGCATGCAAATTTTATTCGGTATTCATGCGCCTGGTACCTCCTATTTCCTGAATACACTTAATTATTTTTATTCGGTTTTTTGGTTATGCTCTCTACATGCTAGCTAATATTCTATACACTAATATTTGTTTCATGCTACCTAATAATTAGCCACGTGATCATGTGTTTTTTCACATTGCATACTGTTTGATTGCAATAGAGCTCTGCCAAGGGGTTTTGGTCAGATTCTACGTTGCTCGATTTAATCGATCTCTAGGTCACCGATCCCTGAATGCATATACCTAACCTCAATCTTCAAAATATTTTATATGATAATATATTTATTAGCAACAAATTCCTTCAAATCCTTTTTAGGTTTTTGTACCGTTTAGCCAGAACAAGCTGATGCTATCTAATCTTAATTATTATCTATTTGGCGATATTAGCCAGTTACTTTATTTTCGGACCTATTACTATTTCGGTTAGGGATTTTTATCTACCCAAATTCGATGCTTTACACATTATATAGTTAATTGCATTGTGACCTTCCCACAAGGAAGGTATTGAAATACGTAATAGAACTTATTAAAACGTATATCAATGCCACGTATTGGAACGTAATAGAAGATGTGACCTTCCCACAAGTAACTCCCTCTAACAATAATACATACTCAGACGGATTTACTCTTCATTTTTGACACTATAGACACTGAATATGTTAATCAAAAACATAAAAGTTACTTAAAGACTTATTATATTTTTCTATATTGTTGTTGTTGTTTTAAGTAATGAGAAACAGCACGGGTAAAAACAAAACGGACAGGTCTATAGGTAGATTTCAGCTCGCTATCGACTTTCTTTATACTTCACTCCGAAATCTACAGTTGTTTCCAATGATGTACAATTTAAGTAAAGGACTCATCTGAATAATATTGAAAACACTAAAATAGTAAGTTGTAGCCCGACCAAGCACCGTTACCTCAAAATAACAAATTCAATCAAACATTTAATATTTCAATGTAAATAATACATCAGTTTACCTCAATTTATTATTATCTTTTTGTTCATCTACAAATAATTAAAAGTGTGTTCCTGGTTTATTTCTTTATGCTGGGACTCCCACATAGGCCTTTGCCTCGTGAGTACCTAATTATTTCCTTTCAGATGTTTGTGTGTGTAGAAGTGATATGTTGTTTTTTTCACGACATTAGCTATATACAGACTTTGGTATCACTTAACTATTCATACATTGTAATTAATATTATTTTATATAATATTGTTTTTTGCTCTTTTGTACACATCTTAATGGAAATGAAAATTATTATTTATATATTATATTTATCAATGATAACTTCAAATGTTTTATCACTGCACAGCTATCTAGTGCCATCGATTTTTACCGCGACTTGAGGTGTAATCACATTAAACGCTTAAACGTACAAGTAAACGCGTCGAATCATGCATGAGCCGAAAAACAAAATTTGAAAAGTGTAATTGAGACACGTTGTGCATGTAGCTGCTCACACTGCACGCCTAGTTGCGAAGTGCGAGCTTTCAGTGTGAGTGCTCCAATTGCTCTTCCCAGATTTTGTTCCTCATCTGCACGATTGGTCATGCATAACAACGCGTGCACTTTCACATAATGTGAAAAAATGTGATCACAAAAAATGTGAAATGTGATCACACCCTTTACTTACAATCTCAACCTCACTCGTTCTGTTCACACCTTAAGATTTCTGTCTTTCGAACTTATTCAGTGTTCCAAATCCTCCAATCTCAAAACTTGAAATTGCACCCATATGAAACCTCAAAACCCAATATGCTTTCCACCACAAGTCGTATAACGTCTCAAACCCTTCATTAATCCTGAAATTGGTTAATTAATACGCGTCTGAAGCACATGCTCCAATTACTTCAGCTGACAGCTGAAGGCTGCGCTGATTCAATTCTAATAAATTAGTTACTAATTGGCGGTTCCTGTATGCAAAGGCTGTTACAAATTGATTGATGTTTCCATTCAAAGAGGTGCTGGTTGATAACTATATCGGGGAGATTCAGACTGTTCGAATTCGAAGTTTCGAAAAAAAGCTGAGAGCCCGAAATGAAACGTTTTGAAAATGAGAAAGCCTGATTCCAACCACATACATGAAAAATACGTGACAGCAATCTCGATAACAATACTTATATCTGTCAATCCATCCCGATAGATGTCACCTGTTATCTATCTCATCTTCTAATCAATGAGAATATCTATGTTATTCCTATTTCAACGTTTTTCAAACATTTCCAGCAAACCTCGAATAACCACTTAATCATAGAAGGCGCACAAAAACCTCAGTCTCGTTACGTAGACTGTTTGAGAGAAGAATTGTTGTTGGAAATATTTTTGACGAATGTTTCGTATTTCTGGTTGTGGATAGCAAAACATCTATCATCGGTGGGAAAGATTGATGTGTGCAGCATTTGTTACACCTTACAATTCTCACCAGTTGCTTAGACTACTTGCTCAGTTATCGGAGACAGGTTGATGAAAGATTT
Organism: Nilaparvata lugens; assembly: GCF_014356525.2. Classification (NCBI taxonomy): domain Eukaryota; kingdom Metazoa; phylum Arthropoda; class Insecta; order Hemiptera; family Delphacidae; genus Nilaparvata; species Nilaparvata lugens. Next base: position 907,886 of record NC_052513.1, read on the forward strand.
GTGCAATATTGGAAATCATAAATCAAGTGTAGCGCTTGGAAGACGAATGTGGAGTGTCCACAAAGCTACATAGTTGTGTGTTGATGTACACTTCACACTTTCTCCATGAAGTTGCATTTGAGAAGGTACCATAATTATCTAATGAAATGAACTAAGGTATCTGATCTATGATCTTTGAAAGGAACTTAGTAAAATAATCTTATTTATTTATTTATACATTGATATATAGGTTACAATATCATTCTAAACTATGATGATTGGAAAAGGAACAACAGGCTTAAAGCCCAAAACTGTTCCTTTCCCAAATTTAGTTAGAAATTGTCCAAAAATAGGTTATGTTCACACTTCACGATTTTCGTCCAATTTTGAGTCCAAAATATTCATAAACTAGGAATTTAGAATTTAGGAAAGTTGAAAACCAAATTAAATAAGAATACTTCACCAAATCATCACTAATAACTGAAAAATACTGTATTAATAATTGAAAATTAAAAAATCTTATCATTTCCGTTTGTATCAGTTGAGTATTGTTGTGAAATTCATTGAATTGTTCGCTATATTTTCAGTTATTTATTGAAAAAATATGATACTTCATTCATTTAATTCTCATGATCACATCATGATTGACCGAGCGAAGTGAGGTCTAGATTCAAGTCGACGGTTGGCATTTCTCTTAATGTTTAAATGTTTATATGGTGCGCATTTACGGCGAAACGCGGTAATAGATTTTCATGAAATTGACAGGTATGTTCCTTTTTTTATTGCACGTCGACGTATATACAAGGTTTTTGGAATTTCGCATTTCAAGGATAATATAGAAGGGAAAAGGAGCCTCCTTCATACGCCAATATTGGAGTAAAAATCTGACTATAGAATTATTCATCATTAATCAATCAGCTGACAAGTGATTACACAGATGTGTGGAGAAGCCAGTCTATTGCTGTATTCCCTTAAGGTCTATAGTTTAATCAGGTACTCGTGGATGAGAATACTGCGTGAGGTCTACTGTTCACAGAACTACTAGTTTTATTATTAGGCTATGAATGAACATCTAAATTTAATTCTATCAACTTGAAGCAGCCTGCACATGGGGCCAATTTTAGTAGCGTCTACTAAGGCTAGCTACACACACATCGATTTTGGTCGTTCGATAAAAAATCGAACGACCAGAATCGATGTGTATGTAGCTAGCCTAAACGTCCACTAGAAATCGTGGGAACACGGAAATGGAAATGCCATGTTCAGAATCTTGTCCCGGACATTTCCAGTTCCGCGTTCCCATACCAGCTATATAGTAGCTGCTACTAATATCCTTGTGTGTGCAGCTTGATTTAAGACCGCAGTAAATAAAATTTGTCCAAAAAGTTGAATACACATATTACGTTCTTTAAAGAGCTAGGAATTTAATAATTTTCAACTCTGTTGCTAAATAATTTCAACCAAAGACCTAATTTACTGCAAATATTAAGAACAGGGAAAACAGCTGTGAAGAGATTCGAACATCCAATAATTATTTGACCGTGCAGGAATCGAACCAAACACCTCCTGTTTGCTAGACAAACACGCTAATCAAACACCGGCGGAACAATCTATGGATACATTATTATATATTTATATATAACAATCATATTTATTAGAGGTTCTGGTACCATACTGTCTGTAAGGTGAGAATCTACTCTGAAAAAATCATTTTTGTTCGAGCCTTGATTATGAAGGCTACTATACTACTACTACTACTGCTATACTATACTTATGAATACTATCTACAAATTTGAAAACAAATGGACGCAAAGCCAAACAAAGTTTTTCAGTAATATTCTCAGACTGGGAGTACATCTGATATCGTCCTCATAAAGGTTCAATTATATTTTATCACAAAAATCCGAATTTTCAAAGATATTCAGGATCTTATTCAGTCCCTTCAAGTTGATAGAGACATTGAAATTGAAAGGACATCCAAAACAATAATTGTAAGTTAAAGTTAAATGTCCAGCTCATCATCAAGGTTTAATTATCCCTAACAAATTGGGATTTTCAAAGATATTCAGAATCTTATTGAGTTCACTCAAGTTGAAATTGAAAGGACATTCGTAACAATTGTGTAAGCAGTGGAAATCTTAATATTGTACTCCCTGGAAAACTCGAGATTCGCTTTCATTATGATGCTTGCTAATAAAGTACGTTGTTGCTGTATGGCCGAGCTGGCAGCCTGACAGTGGATTACAACTTTGAAGAGCCAACTGACTTCAAATAAAAATCCGGCATGAATTTTAATATCGCACGACAGAGAGAAGAAAATCTTCTAACTTCCAACTTGAAAACAGAGCTAAATTGCGTCCTCAATTCTAATGTATTCATTGTAATAATTTTGAAGGCGATTCCAGATTTGCTTCTTTTTGTTTATTACTTGCTTTTCAAGGACTGGTACTTGCGAGTTCATGGCAGCGAAACAATAATGTCTCACTTGAAACAGGAAAACTTCATAATTTCGTTGAAAGTTGAAAATGGTACGGGAAATTACGAATCTACTTTGAAAAAATGATGATGAATCTTGAAATGAAGGCAATCAAGGTTTGTGGAGAGACTTGATGGAGCAGAAAATGTGAGATTAGACAAATCTGGGTTATTGGAAGTGGAAAGCTGTTTAATTAAATTGGAAAGGAGAAAGTTATTACAAAATTCATATTCCAGTTGTGAAATAAAGTGTAGCCCATATCTCAAATAAGCAAGTGATCACAAATAAGAAAATAATATTGTCAAATGTATGAAAGTCATCATTTGAAATTTCTGCTAAGGCCAATAATATTAGATTATGGAATATAGGGATCCAGGGATCCAATACCCTTGGAAAAAATCTGGTGTGGTGCACTCACACAACTTTCCTTGCCGTTATGAAAATTGATCAACTGACGCTAGTGTTCCCGCGCATCTCAAGTCTACTTTTCTAAGATCTGAGCCAGCTGGTGACAATAGCGCTGCAGACACATGGAGTCTGCTATCTCTTCATAGTGAATGATTTAATAGAATCAACAGTTGTAATTTAATAGTTGCCAACAGTTTGCAATATTGGAAAATCATATTTTCTCGAATTTCGAGCTTGTTTTCAATTTTAGGTGAAAATGCTACTGAACATCAATTGTAGAGATCTTTTGTTTGTGAAATTAATTGTAAATTTTTTTGTTTAAATTATATCTGAAGCCTGATAATTGAGAATCTAAAATCAAACTTTGCATAGATGGCACAGTGCTCCTGAAATTTTTACAGATATGAGACTTGTGGCAGTTGATAGAGCTTATCAATGACTTTTCTAGGTATGCATTTGATAAAAACCGTTGGAGCCGTTTTCGAGAAAATCGCGAAAAACCCTGTTTTTGACAACATTTTCGCCATTTCAGCCGCCATCTTGAATTGCATTTGATCGAAAATGTTCGTGTCGGATCCTTATAGTGTAATGAACTTAAGTTCCAAATTTCAAGTCATTCCGTTAATTGGGAGATGAGATATCGTGTACACAGACGCACATACACTCATACACACCCAAAAACCACTTTTTTGGACTCAGGGGACCTTGAAACGTATAGAAATTTAGAAATTGGGGTACCTTAATTTTTTTCGGAAAGCAATACTTTCCTTACCTATGGTAATAGGGCAAGGAAAGTGAAAATTATATAAAATTACATAAAAAAAGTTAGAAATGCCTAAGCTACGAACGCTTTTGTTGCCATAGAATCCAATCAGATCATTAAACAAGCTGCTAGAATAGTTTTGATTCTTGGTTCTTGAATCCATTCTTACCGAAGAAAATCTCTTAGTTAATCCATCAAGTCCATCAAATCCATCAAGAATTGAATAACGGATACAAATTATCACATCATTACTAACTATTTTTGGGTATCAAGCATAAAACAAGAAGTTCAGTTTGAGATTTCAATAGAAACCGATTCTAAAAGTTTTCCTATAAATATTCCATGAGTGAACTTCAATTCAAAACATTTCGTATCCATGCCTCGCAATTTTTGAGCTTCCCATTTAAACATGAAAAATGTTCACCATAAACTAGGATTATTCTTAATTTTCCAGCTCAACATCACGCTAGTTTCAAAATTCCCAACAATTTATCATCTCCTATTTTCTATGAAATATGCATTACAATAGTGGGTGTAACCAAAACAAATTGTTATCCTTAGTAATCACTCCACGTCGTAGATAGGTGGAAGGATAAGGTTTAGTCAACAGCAGCACAACAGTTCCAACAGATCTGTGATTATAAATCTCGGTGATTCTCAGGAGAAATATGATACCAATGCCGTTCTAGACTGAACACTCAGATCCCATTCAATTTATCAAGTAGCTCTGGGCAATACTAACGGTGTGGTCAAGTGAGGGATGAAATGTACACAAAAGCGTGGGATTTTCCCTAACAGTAGGGATTTTCCCTATAATTCTTCATACAGAAGCGACCACTATGATTAGTTTTATCGTCGTTATATGGATTGTAGTTTGTTTTTGAATCCTATGAGAGAGGATACAGGATACAATCCCAACTACAAACAAAACAACAAGCTATGACTTAGTGATTGCTCAAGAATATGAAACGGAGTTTCAATCATGTGAAACAGGTATGTTTCTCAAGGGATGATGTTTGAGCTTCAATTCCTGGAGAAGAAAAAAAACAATTTTTCACTTCTACTGGCAAAGACCGTCTGAGTATATTAAATTAGTTGCTGTTGTTGGATCCATCATTTTCTCACTATTAACTAGAATCTATATGAATAATTTTAAGAAGGAAAAAATCACTCAAGTTTATGAACATCACTCTTTTATCTCTGCTTTATCTCAAGAAATAATTATTATTGAAATAAACCATATTATTAAAATGTACCATAGAATAAGCAAATACTAGGCGTATCTATCCCTATATGATGGGTGTGATACCATGGAATAAACTTGCAGAAAGCATTGATAAGTGCTTATTTGTTCGTGGGTAATGTAATATAAGATGATAAATAATGTAAAAAACTTATTGTAAGTGATTGATATTATGTTTATGATATTATGTAAGTTCATTCTAGAGCTAATGCATATGAAATAATTATTGTACCAATATCCACAGGCGGTTCTGGGTTCAATCTTCTATTGGGCAAATATTTTTTTGATCTAAACTCTCATTGAAGTTCCTACGAACAGATTGTTTTTCCTGTAATCAATATTTTGTAGCAGCAGGAGTCTTCGAGGCAGTTGATAACAAATAATAAGGATTCTCATATAATAATTAATTAATTTAAATGAGATGACGACATTATAGAACTTTTGGGCTGTGCCTGTTAGTACTTCTCCAATTATTTTTTAAAATTGTGTTCGGTTTATCAAGAGTCAATAAATAAATAACGAGCGAAGCTCGGTGCCATAATATTCAGTGATGATAGCAACATACCTCCAACAAAATAATTTAAAAGGATATTATCATTACTTTATAGTATAGTATCAAATCATTATGTTGTATAATATTGAGCAATTCAGTTTCACAAGATGATTGTCAAATTATCATGCGATCAACTGAAAAACTTCAAAGAAATATGTATCAAGCGAATGTACAGAGACATCCTCAGTCATCAAATTCATACCACATTCCACGCAGTCAGCAGCTTTGAAAATATTCTCCGTGTGTACCGCAACTTGGCCTCCAACCCATATAAACCAGTGCAGTAGACCTAAATCACTTTTGGCTCTCTCGGGAGAATCACACACACACACACACACACACACACACCACACACACACACACCACACACACACACACCACCACCACCACCACCACCCCACAACAACTGTGAGAAGCAACAAGTATCACGTCGAATCCACCACTAGTGAACTGTCAGCACTATTCACTAATTCACTTAAAACTGTCAGCATAGATTGAATGAAAAGTGTTGATTTATTCCATAAGGAATGCTGCCAATCCAATGTCAAAATCACATCAGTGAGATTCACTTCAAACTGACAGCATTGTTTAAATTGAAAACTTTCATATCATTCCATAAGGAATGCTGCCAGTTTCATGTGTAGTTTACTACAGTGAGATTCACTTCAAACTGTCAGCATTGTTTAAACGGAAAACGTTGATGCTATTCTATAGGGAATGCTGCCAATATCATATGGAGTTCATTACAGTGTGATTCACTTCAAACTGTCAGAATTGTTCAAACGGAAAACGTTGATGCTACTCCATAAGAAATGCTGCCAGTTTCATGTGGAGTTCACTAGAGTGAAATTCACTTATCTGTCAGTATCGATTGAATTGGAAGAGTTGATGTTATTTCATAAGGAATGGTGACAGTTTGATGTGGAATTGACTAGGAGTCTACTAGCATTGAGGATCTCATGTGTTTCTAATGGGAATGAATAAAGCATTTCGTTCAGAGCTCTGCTCTCTGAACGGTGAAAAGGAATCCAGGGAATAGACGGTTGTCAGACTGTGGTTAGTGTGTGGTATAATATTATAGTGATAGGATACATGGGTATGTACCATCACAGAAAAGAGAACCTACGTTCCTTTACTCTGTGAAAGTATAAATACTGATGACCTTGGTGACAGACAAGGTCGTCTTGGGGGAACCAAAATGGCGATGGATTACTGACTATGGATGGAGGATGAAGCTACATGATGATGATAGTGGAGAGAGAGAATATTGAGAGAGGAAGAGAGTGTGAGAGAAAGCGTATAGTGACTGAGTGAAAGGGTATAGTGACAGTGGATAGTGAGTAGTGAGAGAAGGAGTGAGAGTGACATAATAACGTAATAGCATAGAGAAACAATAGCATGAGTAATATCCCATGGTAATAGGCGTTTATGTCGCAACTTTTACTGTTATCTCAAGGCCGCCAGTTCATGTAATTCTTTCCCGTGGAGCTGTGTGAGACTGGTAGTCTCTCCTTGTGCCGTTCATGCACTACTACTCACCCCAACAAAACAGTAAAATTCGAAAATAATCAACAGTAATCGGCTTTAGATAACAGTAAAAGTTGCGACATAAACGCCCTAAACCATGGGATTTCTACTTACGCTATTGTTTCTCTATGGTATAGTGACTGAGTGAAAGAGTGAGACGGGAACGAGATGGAGGGAATACGAAAAAGGAGCAGAGTGAGGGGAAATAAGGATATATAATAAGGATATAAATAATCAAGAAGAGGGGAAATAAGGGAGAAGAAAATCATGAGAAGATACTGGGAGATAAACAAGAGTTTTTCGAGGTGAAACTGAATGGGTAAGAAAAAACGGGAGTCATTAATCATGTTTAACATGACCAGATAAATCATCATCGAACAATAGAACTTCTGTGGAAGGTACTTCGTTCTATAATTAATCGTTTGAGATTGATTGGACTGATCCAATAAAATAAGCCGGCGTCAGTACTCTGTGCATATTTTTTATATACTGTAACTGTTTTATTTTACTTGCTAAAAATCCTACTTAGTTCTAAGGATGTAATTATTCGACAAATCCCTATCAAATGGAGTACTCCCAATATAAGATTGTAATGTGATGAATAGTTATTTGTGCAAACTAGTGCGCAAAGTGACAGTTTGCTGCACCGAAAGAAAACGTTTACGCACGAGTCATAAGCGAGCCATAATCCTCCATTTTTTTTGGAGGATTATCGTGATAATAATAACTTAATTATTATTACTATCATTCATAATATTCAAAATGTATAATTTAATGAGTTCTCATTTTTATTTATTTGAAAATCATGAAGAATATAGATTGAACAAATTCGCATTTAAAATACACGCCAACAATGTCAACAGCTGATTGGGATGGCTGCAAGATAATATGCAAAGTATTAAGAGTATAAAGTATAATAAAGAAATACTTTGCGCACTAGAGAGGAAAAGTGATTCTTTGCGACCTGCAATCAGTGCATAAATGGTCACTTTCCAAGGTACCTGTAGAAAAAATTATTAATAAATTAATAAGTGATTGGTTTTCAATCAATCAATCAATCAATCATTTATTTCTTTTCAAAAACATACATGAAAATGTACATGAAAAAGTCAAAAACTAAAACTAACTTAAAGCTAAAGAGAAATAATAGTGACTGTATAAAATTCATTTTTTACAGGTAAACTCGTTTATACTGTAGCATGCTAAATCCATCAAATATGCTCTCAGCAATTCCTTAAATTTGATCCATCAGGTTCATGTCTTATGCAACCTGGGAGACAACCAATAATTTTATACCCATGTACGTTGGACTTTGTTTATATTTTTTCGCCAAACTGCACAGAAAGCAGCTGTTTTCCATTCCTACGTAGATCTGAAAGACCTTGTTTGCAGACGACGTCAGAAAAGAGTTTCTTTTCCGGTCTAGGCCAGAAAGTTGTCTCTTTCCAGCCGCTTATGGCTGGAAACAACGCGCTAATTATTATTAATAAGTCATCCGCTAGATCGGGCGGAGTGCCACTTTCATAATAAGCTGAAGTCGCCATGATTTTAGTTCCAGTTTCGAACAAACTAATTCGCTTCGCAACCAGTTTTATTCAATTATTTATTGTTGATTAGTGCATTCCGAATTTTCAAAATGCTTGAAGATGACTGTGGTATTCCAAGTGAAATTTAAAAGAATCTGAAATCCTGACTGCAAATCTTCTACCACTAAAATCAAGAGATAGGTACGATAGCTTAACGAGTATTCTTTATTTGTATTCTTTAGTTATTTTGTCAGCAATACCTGTAGTGTGGCGAAAAATATCGTTCGCCCCACGGGCAAAAATGTTTTTCCAGCTCTCAATCTTTCTAGTCTCGGCCTCGCCTCGGACTTGAAAAACCGATTTCGAGCTGGAAAAATTCATTTTCTGCTCTAGGTGCGAAATAGACTGTCCTTATTGTGTTTCTTTACTGGAAAATTATTTTTATTTCTTGTGTTGTAATTATGTATATCTACTTTTCATCATCACATGTTCAATTTGGTTCTATTTTTGATTGATTTATTTTTCCTACAGTTACGTTGAAAAGTGGCATTGCGGCACTGATTACAGAACGCAAAGAATCACTTTTCCGCTCTAGTGCAGGAAAAATTTTCTGCACTCCAGATTTGCAACATGGCAACGCAAAATACTTAGTAGGTTATATGGAGCAACAGTGCAGCAAAATCAAAATGAAGTTGGTAACAGTGACTGGGCTGCTATAGTGAGCAGAGGTGCAACGAAGCACAACGCGCTAATTATTAGTATTAGATATTATAACCAAGGACAACATTTTTATTCAATTTGACAATAAATTAAGGTTTTATCAATAATAAAATTACACAGAAAAACATTTGATGCATTCAGGCAATTTTACCCATAATTACCCCCTTCCTCATATCATGGTAACTGTAGGAAAAAACTAATTTGAAATACGTGCGCAAAGTTCCTCTGCTGCACTCAAGAACCATTCCGTCCTCGCCTACGGCTCGGCGTAAACGTTTCTTTCGATGCAGCAAACTGTCACTTTGCGCACTAGTTGCACAAATAACTATATTGAATCATGAGAATTACACAACTTTCAGAAAAGTACCACAGGCTTACGCCCAAAACGGTTCCAATTCTAATTTATACAACAGTCCAAATGTCGCTAGGTTATGTGTCACTTAACATTCATTCTCAATAAATTACACACTCAATTTAAAATTCAGAACACCACAAATGTTTTCTCTAATTAAAAAAATAAATTAAATTGAATAAAATCAATCACAATCAATTAAAAAAATTCCAACTTTGGAAAAAACTATAAATTTTGAGACCGAAAAGACAAACACACTATTTAGAACTTGAGAATTGAATATTGCTGTGAGGAATCATACTTATGACATCTAAGTCTCAGAATGATTCGTACAGCTCTAGATCCACTCTTCAACAATTGAATTGAATCCTACTCCAACTCTCTAACAATTCAAAGCTTAGAAATCCACGCTATTCAGAGCAAACCTAGTTATGTCGGACAAATCCTCACGCACTTGGAATAGCCTGCGTGGACGATCAAGCCTCAGCGCCAATTTCAGACTGAAATCGAATTGAATCATTAATTAACATTTGTCCTGAACTGTCCCCGAGGAAGTGAACCGGCTGAAGATTGACCACATGTGCTTGCACATATATAGGACAGAAGATGTGGGATATGGGACTTTGTATATGGGTTATCCCTGACTGGGACAAGCAGTGCAAGCGTTGATAATTGTCTATGTCAATTGCTCATCCCCGATGGCTTGCTGAGCTCAGCTCCAGTGAAATTCACTGAAAAATGACAGCATTCCTCATATATGACACCATTGCCTCCCTTTCAATCAATGCTGATAGACATGACTATTTCCGACCAGGCTCGCTCTGCTTTCAAATTAAGAAATTCAATTTCAGCGATTCCAATTCAGATCACATGATCGAGTGTTTGATTCCCGGTAGGGATTGTTTTGTCTCGATCATTCCATCATCACACTCATCGTGGTTAGATTCACGTCAGGCTGTCAGCATCCCAGGGAGGTCCGACTGCGCCCTAAACTTCGCCCTCCAAGGTTTCAAATAGAGGCAGCTATTCATTCCTCCCTTATAAATTGAACACCGATACTAATGGATTTAGATGGAGTCTTTATATAGAACTTAAGAAAACTTTTTCTGGAAATCTAGAAGACATAACCTCATTTGGACTTCTAGGGCCGGTTTTCGAGCTCGGGATTTAGCTTAGTCCCCTAAGCTGCGTACACATATTCGCGCTTCCAACCCGCCACCGAGCACGCCTCCTCCCTCGTACCGCCCTCGTACCACCATCGAACTACAGTCGCTCCTCCCACGTACCCATCATGAACGTTACGGAAGATTTTAGATCTTCTCGCATTCCCCGTCGAACCACTCTTGCTCGCCGGTCGATCATCAATCGCTCTGCTGGAGTGACGTTCGGTTGCGGAGCAGAGCGAAAGTCTTTACGCACCTTTAGACTTTAAACAGCTGGAGTCGGAAAATTGATTTTCCAAACGGGGCGGAGGCGCAGTCATTGTCATAGTCACGTTTGAATTAAATTAAGTTCAGCTACTTTGAACTATTTAGGAATGTCTAATTTCGTCAAGGAAAAACGTTTCCATTATAGAAATGAGAAATAAAAACTACGACTACTGTTATAAAAGCTGCGACTACGCCCCGTTTGGAAAGCCAATTTCTGACTCCAGCTGTTTAAAGTCTAGGACTTAGCTAAATCCCGAGCTCGGAAACCGGCCCTAAATGTTACCTAAATTTGGAGAGAAATAGTATAAGGTATTCTTAGTTTTTCTCTCCCGATCTGCGTTTGTTGTAAAAAAAAACAATAATAAAGAATAAAGAAAGACTAGAAACTCTGTGGATTCATGATAGATTTATTAAGAACAACACAAAAAATCTAATTGGAAAATGTATCGTTTCCTGCTAGAATTTACAAAAAAAAATTGAAAAATGTCGTTTATATGCCTCGAAATTCTGCAGTTATCTTCCAATTCAACGCAATAAGAACTTAAGAGTGGAGTACAGGAGTAGGCTATTAGTGAAGTGTTTAGATAAAAACTTATTAGAAAACTTCGTCAAGTTTCAAGTTTATAAAGTCACTCAAAACCAGCACACATTATTAAAGTTTACCTTCACATAATTCCACCTCCTCACACCTAAATCTAACATGATAGACAAACTCGAACATTGAACAGAATTTCATTGATTGATTAGAAACATGCGCGCGATGCATGCTCGTTGAATTCATATGTGACACACATTCTTCAATCAATATGCGCTTGCATCAACATCACATATCAACAATGACAGTCATATGCATCACTGCAGGGAGCCTTCCATCCATGTTGGTCAGCATGATCTTGTTAGTGACGTATTCATCTCATATGTATGACAACTGCATATTATAGGTATCGGGAGGTATTTTGGTCTGGAATAGAGCGTCCATACATAGATATAACGTATATTGTGCTTCAGGCATAGTTACAGTATACACTGCGTATTCATAGAATGCAATAGCGTCGATTGAATATATGGATATAGGGTCGTATTTTCAGCTGTTCATGATAGATATACTGCGAATTGAATTAGTGCTTTGAAACACATATATATATATATATATATATATATATTATATATTATATATATATATATATATACTGTGTATTGTTAAAACGCACAATGTCAATTAGACAATCAGTATATAGATATAAAGCCTTTTTTTGTCTGATAGAGTTCTTTAAACATAGTTATAAACTGCCTATTTAAGATGTGCAACAACGTCAATGGAGTATATGATATAGGGACATCTTTGTCTAATATCGTGCGTCATAAGTAGACATACTGCATATTGATATAATTCTCACAACATATATATAAATATTGCGTTTTGGTAAAATGCAACAACGTCGA
>NC_052513.1:920405-963698 GCF_014356525.2 Nilaparvata lugens
CAGATGTACTCCCAGTCTGAGAATATTACTGAAAAACTTTGTTTGGCTTTGCGTCCATTTGTTTTCAAATTTGTAGATAGTATTCATAAGTATAGTATAGCAGTAGTAGTAGTAGTATAGTAGCCTTCATAATCAAGGCTCGAACAAAAATGATTTTTTCAGAGTAGATTCTCACCTTACAGACAGTATGGTACCAGAACCTCTAATAAATATGATTGTTATATATAAATATATAATAATGTATCCATAGATTGTTCCGCCGGTGTTTGATTAGCGTGTTTGTCTAGCAAACAGGAGGTGTTTGGTTCGATTCCTGCACGGTCAAATAATTATTGGATGTTCGAATCTCTTCACAGCTGTTTTCCCTGTTCTTAATATTTGCAGTAAATTAGGTCTTTGGTTGAAATTATTTAGCAACAGAGTTGAAAATTATTAAATTCCTAGCTCTTTAAAGAACGTAATATGTGTATTCAACTTTTTGGACAAATTTTATTTACTGCGGTCTTAAATCAAGCTGCACACACAAGGATATTAGTAGCAGCTACTATATAGCTGGTATGGGAACGCGGAACTGGAAATGTCCGGGACAAGATTCTGAACATGGCATTTCCATTTCCGTGTTCCCACGATTTCTAGTGGACGTTTAGGCTAGCTACATACACATCGATTCTGGTCGTTCGATTTTTTATCGAACGACCAAAATCGATGTGTGTGTAGCTAGCCTTAGTAGACGCTACTAAAATTGGCCCCATGTGCAGGCTGCTTCAAGTTGATAGAATTAAATTTAGATGTTCATTCATAGCCTAATAATAAAACTAGTAGTTCTGTGAACAGTAGACCTCACGCAGTATTCTCATCCACGAGTACCTGATTAAACTATAGACCTTAAGGGAATACAGCAATAGACTGGCTTCTCCACACATCTGTGTAATCACTTGTCAGCTGATTGATTAATGATGAATAATTCTATAGTCAGATTTTTACTCCAATATTGGCGTATGAAGGAGGCTCCTTTTCCCTTCTATATTATCCTTGAAATGCGAAATTCCAAAAACCTTGTATATACGTCGACGTGCAATAAAAAAAGGAACATACCTGTCAAATTTCATGAAAATCTATTACCGCGTTTCGCCGTAAATGCGCACCATATAAACATTTAAACATTAAGAGAAATGCCAACCGTCGACTTGAATCTAGACCTCACTTCGCTCGGTCAATCATGATGTGCTCATGAGAATTAAATGAATGAAGTATCATATTTTTTCAATAAATAACTGAAAATATAGCGAACAATTCAATGAATTTCACAACAATACTCAACTGATACAAACGGAAATGATAAGATTTTTAAATTTTCAATTATTAATACAGTATTTTTCAGTTATTAGTGATGATTTGGTGAAGTATTCTTATTTAATTTGGTTTTCAACTTTCCTAAATTCTAAATTCCTAGTTTATGAATATTTTGGACTCAAAATTGGACGAAAATCGTGAAGTGTGAACATAACCTATTTTTGGACAATTTCTAACTAAATTTGGGAAAGGAACAGTTTTGGGCTTTAAGCCTGTTGTTCCTTTTCCAATCATCATAGTTTAGAATGATATTGTAACCTATATATCAATGTATGAATAAATAAATAAGATTATTTTACTAAGTTCCTTTCAAAGATCATAGATCAGATACCTTAGTTCATTTCATTAGATAATTATGGTACCTTCTCAAATGCAACTTCATGGAGAAAGTGTGAAGTGTACATCAACACACAACTATGTAGCTTTGTGGACACTCCACATTCGTCTTCCAAGCGCTACACTTGATTTATGATTTCCAATATTGCACAAATCTTTCATCAACCTGTCTCCGATAACTGAGCAAGTAGTCTAAGCAACTGGTGAGAATTGTAAGGTGTAACAAATGCTGCACACATCAATCTTTCCCACCGATGATAGATGTTTTGCTATCCACAACCAGAAATACGAAACATTCGTCAAAAATATTTCCAACAACAATTCTTCTCTCAAACAGTCTACGTAACGAGACTGAGGTTTTTGTGCGCCTTCTATGATTAAGTGGTTATTCGAGGTTTGCTGGAAATGTTTGAAAAACGTTGAAATAGGAATAACATAGATATTCTCATTGATTAGAAGATGAGATAGATAACAGGTGACATCTATCGGGATGGATTGACAGATATAAGTATTGTTATCGAGATTGCTGTCACGTATTTTTCATGTATGTGGTTGGAATCAGGCTTTCTCATTTTCAAAACGTTTCATTTCGGGCTCTCAGCTTTTTTTCGAAACTTCGAATTCGAACAGTCTGAATCTCCCCGATATAGTTATCAACCAGCACCTCTTTGAATGGAAACATCAATCAATTTGTAACAGCCTTTGCATACAGGAACCGCCAATTAGTAACTAATTTATTAGAATTGAATCAGCGCAGCCTTCAGCTGTCAGCTGAAGTAATTGGAGCATGTGCTTCAGACGCGTATTAATTAACCAATTTCAGGATTAATGAAGGGTTTGAGACGTTATACGACTTGTGGTGGAAAGCATATTGGGTTTTGAGGTTTCATATGGGTGCAATTTCAAGTTTTGAGATTGGAGGATTTGGAACACTGAATAAGTTCGAAAGACAGAAATCTTAAGGTGTGAACAGAACGAGTGAGGTTGAGATTGTAAGTAAAGGGTGTGATCACATTTCACATTTTTTGTGATCACATTTTTTCACATTATGTGAAAGTGCACGCGTTGTTATGCATGACCAATCGTGCAGATGAGGAACAAAATCTGGGAAGAGCAATTGGAGCACTCACACTGAAAGCTCGCACTTCGCAACTAGGCGTGCAGTGTGAGCAGCTACATGCACAACGTGTCTCAATTACACTTTTCAAATTTTGTTTTTCGGCTCATGCATGATTCGACGCGTTTACTTGTACGTTTAAGCGTTTAATGTGATTACACCTCAAGTCGCGGTAAAAATCGATGGCACTAGATAGCTGTGCAGTGATAAAACATTTGAAGTTATCATTGATAAATATAATATATAAATAATAATTTTCATTTCCATTAAGATGTGTACAAAAGAGCAAAAAACAATATTATATAAAATAATATTAATTACAATGTATGAATAGTTAAGTGATACCAAAGTCTGTATATAGCTAATGTCGTGAAAAAAACAACATATCACTTCTACACACACAAACATCTGAAAGGAAATAATTAGGTACTCACGAGGCAAAGGCCTATGTGGGAGTCCCAGCATAAAGAAATAAACCAGGAACACACTTTTAATTATTTGTAGATGAACAAAAAGATAATAATAAATTGAGGTAAACTGATGTATTATTTACATTGAAATATTAAATGTTTGATTGAATTTGTTATTTTGAGGTAACGGTGCTTGGTCGGGCTACAACTTACTATTTTAGTGTTTTCAATATTATTCAGATGAGTCCTTTACTTAAATTGTACATCATTGGAAACAACTGTAGATTTCGGAGTGAAGTATAAAGAAAGTCGATAGCGAGCTGAAATCTACCTATAGACCTGTCCGTTTTGTTTTTACCCGTGCTGTTTCTCATTACTTAAAACAACAACAACAATATAGAAAAATATAATAAGTCTTTAAGTAACTTTTATGTTTTTGATTAACATATTCAGTGTCTATAGTGTCAAAAATGAAGAGTAAATCCGTCTGAGTATGTATTATTGTTAGAGGGAGTTACTTGTGGGAAGGTCACATCTTCTATTACGTTCCAATACGTGGCATTGATATACGTTTTAATAAGTTCTATTACGTATTTCAATACCTTCCTTGTGGGAAGGTCACAATGCAATTAACTATATAATGTGTAAAGCATCGAATTTGGGTAGATAAAAATCCCTAACCGAAATAGTAATAGGTCCGAAAATAAAGTAACTGGCTAATATCGCCAATAGATAATAATTAAGATTAGATAGCATCAGCTTGTTCTGGCTAAACGGTACAAAAACCTAAAAAGGATTTGAAGGAATTTGTTGCTAATAAATATTATCATATAAAATATTTTGAAGATTGAGGTTAGGTATATGCATTCAGGGATCGGTGACCTAGAGATCGATTAAATCGAGCAACGTAGAATCTGACCAAAACCCCTTGGCAGAGCTCTATTGCAATCAAACAGTATGCAATGTGAAAAAACACATGATCACGTGGCTAATTATTAGGTAGCATGAAACAAATATTAGTGTATAGAATATTAGCTAGCATGTAGAGAGCATAACCAAAAAACCGAATAAAAATAATTAAGTGTATTCAGGAAATAGGAGGTACCAGGCGCATGAATACCGAATAAAATTTGCATGCACCAATAGCACAACGGCAGTTAATAGGCGGCAACTGTAGGCCAATTCAAAAATATTTCTATATATTTATATAAATGTACTGGATTTATGTTAAAACTTTGTATAGTCTATGTTATCGATATGGCTCGAAGGCAACTTCATGGAGAAAGTGTGAAGTGTACATCAACACACAACTATGTAGCTTTGTGGACACTCCACATTCGTCTTCCAAGCGCTACACTTGATTTATGATTTCCAATATTGCACAAATCTTTCATCACCTGTCTCCGATAACTGAGCAAGTAGTCTAAGCAACTGGTGAGAATTGTAAGGTGTAACAAATGCTGCACACATCAATCTTTCCCACCGATGATAGATGTTTTGCTATCCACAACCAGAAAACGAAACTTCGTCAAAAATTTTCCAACAACAATTCTTCTCTCAAACAGTCTACGTAACGAGACTGAGGTTTTTTGCGCCCTCTATGATTAAGTGGTTATTCGAGGTTTGCTGGAAATGTTTGAAAAACGTTGAAATAGGAATAACATAGATATTCTCATTGATTAGAAGATGAGATAGATAACAGGTGACATCTATCGGGATGGATTGACAGATATAAGTATTGTTATCGAGATTGCTGTCACGTATTTTTCATGTATGTGTTGGAATCAGGCTTTCCTCATTTTCAAAACGTTTCATTTCGGGCTCTCAGCTTTTTTTTTCGAAACTTCGAATTCGAACAGTCTGAATCTCCCCGATATAGTTATCAACCAGCACCTCTTTGAATGGAAACATCAATCAATTTGTAACAGCGTTTGCATACGGGAACCGCCAATTAGTAACTAATTTATTAGAATTGAATCAGCGCAGCCTCCAGCTGTCAGCTGAAGTAATTGGAGCATGTGCTTCAGACGCGTATTAATTAACCAATTTCAGGATTCATGAAGGGATTGAGACGTTATACAACTTGTGGTGGAAAGCATATTGGGTTTGGAGGTTTCATATGTGTGCAATTTTAAGTTTTGCTATTAAAGGATTTGGAACACTGAATAAGTTCGAAAGAGAGAAATCTTAAGGTGTGAACAGAACGAGTGAGGTTGAGATTGTAAGTAAAGGGTGTGATCACATTTCACATTTTTTCACATGCGTATTATGTGAAAGTGCACGCGTTGTTATGCATGAACAAGCGTGCAGATGAGGAACAAAATCTGGGAAGAGCAATTGGAGCACTCACACTGAAAGCTTGCACTTGCTGGTTGCGTGCAGTGTGAGCAGCTACATGCACAATGTGTTTCAAAGGCACATTTCAAATTTTGTTTTTCGGCTCATACATGATTCGACGCGTTTACTTGTACGTTTAAGCGTTTAATGTGATTATACCTCAAGTGGCGGTGAAGATCGATGCCACTAGATAGCTGTGCAGTGAGAAAACATTTGAAGTCATCATTGATAAATATGATATATAATAGATAAAGAAAGTCGATAGCGAGCTGAAATCTACCTTTATAACTGTCCGTTTTGTTTTTACTCGTACTGTTTCTTATTACTTACAACAACAACAACAACAATATAGAAAAATATTATAAGTCCTCAAGTAACTTATATCATAGAGAAACGATAGCGTAGATATCCCATGGTAAAGGGCGTATATGTCACAACTTTTACTGTTATCCCAAGCCGATAGTTCACGTCGTTCTTTCCTATGCAGCTGTGTGACGCTGGTAGTCTCTCAAATTCTGCCGTTCATACATTATCACCCAATAAAACGGTAAAAATTGACAATAATCAACAGTAATCGGCTTGAGATAACAGTGAAAGTTGCGACATAAATTCCCTATACCATGGGATATCTACTTATGCTATCGTTTCTGTATGCTTATATGTTTTTGATTAACATATTCAGTGTCTATAGTGTCAAAAATGAAGAGTAAATCCGTCTGAGTATGTATTATTGTTGGAGGGAGTTCCTTGTGGGAAGGTCACACCTCCTATTACGTTTCAATACGTGGCATTGATATACGTTTTAATACGTTTCTATTACGTATTCCAATACCTTCCTTGTGGGAAGATTATAATGCAATAAACTTTATAATGTCTATAGTGAATTTCCAATACAATAACTACATAATTGTATGCTATTGATCAGGATTGGTTCGTTCCACAAAATGGAGTTACATGACGCAATTCTTCATCGGCCAATGAGATTCGAAGTGGACGTCCACCTCCATCTCTATCAATGAACTCGCTTGTGACTGGTCGATGCGGTTTGATAAAGTCACCGCTAGAGAGCAGTACTTGCAACGTCGTCCTACTTCACCAAAATATATGTTATCTATTGATGAGATTCACATAAGAAACTGGCAACAGTATTGAAAAATTGCAAAATGGCAGTACCTAATTGATGGTATATTCATGAAGAATGTAATTTTCAAATGAAACTCACTGTAAGTTATGTGTTCTCTTTCTGAATTTTATCATATAATTCCATCAGGAATTTTATTTGATGTAATGGCTATAAACACAGACATGAATAGTTCGTATGGATATCATACACAGATGAACACAGAGCAGTCATGACGACTCCTCGGACATAGGATCGTTGGGAGGACCGAAAAAGTAAAGTAATAGCATAGATCAATACTAAGATGAAAACACGCATGTTAATAGAACACAATTTCTATTCTATATTATTTCATCGCCCTATATTCGTGATAGTAGAGTATTTAGTACTTGATATTTCACTTTTTACCTGGATTGGAAGATCAATAGACTCCTGAATTTCCTTGACAGAGCTACTTGGTTAGAATTCAGCAGTATTCAAATTGAATTTCGCATCAATTTTCCTGTTGGATTTGGGTCATATTTTTCATAGAAAGATTCCATAAATATTACGGCACAACAATATATCCTGTGATTCATTTAGAGTATAACATCAACCTTCAAATTCAAAATTCTCAAATCAATATTCCTGGACCGAAAATCAAGGAGTGTGTGATTTCGTAACCTTTACTTTTGAACAACATTAACATTTTATCACAATTTTTGGAGAGAAATAGTACAGGCCTAGTTTCTACTCAAATCTCATAATTTATTGTATTATGATTATAGTATTTTATACAATAAATGAATAATAACATATAAAACAGCACAACACTTTTCACAAGAATTGGGAAATTCGAATGCTGAATCAATCTGATAAGAGTGTTGAACTAATTAAACGGTAGTGTATGTGACCTACATTACACTAGGTGAAAAATAATAGTAATAAACTGCAGTCTCAACTGCCCCTCATTGTTAATATCACACATTTCAAAGAGATTCTTATTTTCTGTGCCGAATTCCTTCATGAGGCTGTACCGAATATGAAGACAGACTGAACAGAGCTGTAATAAGTAATGTTCAAGATACAAGCAAGAAACATTCCTAGGAGAAAAATCATTGCGGTGGAGAGAAAAGTACCACAAAATCTCCGATTCCACAGTGCAGCCCAGGATCTTAACATAACAATCGCTCTTCTGGGAGAGATAAGGTAGCATCTTTGTCAGTGAATTATTGGGCCCGTACTTTGAGTTTCAACAAAACGCTAGCATTACAATGTATTATGTGGGTAAGAGAATATGTCTTGAGTGAAGTTCTGAGGAAAGGTTCAATCAGAAAATGGATGCTGAGGGAAAGTTCTGAGAGATAGCTACAGATGTGTTTTCGTCAGAGGTATGATACATGAAGCTCTCGCGTGTTATTCGAGGGAGCTTGTTCCCTTTTATACTTGTAGGGTCTGTATTCACCTATTACAAAGGATGAATTCATCCTCTACACGGACTCATGTTATTTTCTTTTCATTTTCCCGATTTCATCTCATTCCATGTACCGTATTTTCATAATATTATGAGTGGTATAAGTGAGTTCAAGTCCCAAATAATTCAATTTAAGGTGGAATGGAAAAGATGTTCCACATAATTTATTTGAGTCAAACTGAAGGTTCAATTAGTTTTGGTTGGTACTAACCAAAAGAGAACACTGATTATGATGTCTCAAGTGCATGTTATTTTCTTGTCATTTTTCCGATTTCATCTCATTTCATGTACCGTATTTTCATAATATTATGCAAGAGTGGTATAAGTAAGTTCAAGTCCCAAAAAATTCAATTCAAGGTGGAATGGAAAAGATGTTCCACATAGTTTATTTGAGTCAAACTAAAGGTTCAACTAGTTTTGGTAGGTACTAACCAGAAGAGAACACTGATGATAATGTCTCAAGTGCATTGAATTGAATTGAAAATGCCTTTATTTACATAATACAACAATAAAACCATACACTACAAGAGAATGTATATAAGAAATGTAACACATGACAAAAGTTTTGACATAACCCGAAAGGTTGACTTCCAGGAGTCGCTATCATGCTATCATTTCATTATTATACTGTATACATTTCATTTCCATCTACTAAAAATTCAAAATAATGCAAAAGTTTACACACATGCAATTCAATGATTAAACAGAATAAAAATGATCTATTAACCTTTAACCTATACATTACACCTCAAATTTTTAGTGTGGGAAAAATCCACAACATCTCCGTTCATAGTGTAGATTTAATTTGTCATGGCTGGCCGCTATGCGCGCTGCTCTCTAGAGATTGTCAGTTTGTTGTGATGAGCATGCTTGAAAAGCATTTAGGAGGTACCGGGTTCGTTTCCCGAGCTGGCAAATAATTTGTTGTTATTGTAACTCTCATAGAATATCCTTAATAGCTATTCACTCTGTAGTCGATATTTTCAGTAGCAGAAGTTCTCGCGGTGATTTACTTTACAGCATAAACTTGGATTTCCGTTTGATAATGATTAAGTTATGCATTCTAGCATAATGCAATTTCTCATTAATTTTCATCTGCAACTCTATCAAAATATATAAGACTGTTGGATGTAAGGCAATTAAACATTTATCTCCGTAGAATGATGCGATTTCATTGGGATTAACAATGAGAAGCATTGTTCCCCTCAATAAAGTAATTCTGTAGAGAGATTAAAATTCAGTGCAATCGGCTTCAAGTGCTCAATATTAAATTATTTCTGTGGAATCAGTTACGAATTTAAAAATCTTGCTGATAATCACAATCGATACGGCAGATAATCAACTGTGATATCCACTCTAATCACTGGGTTGGGACTTCCATTCTCAAATTGGTTCATTTATTCACATCTGAATACAAGTGAAAATTGAAATACATTCTAGATCGAGACAAATAACTTGATTATTAACAATAATATTTTGATCGACGTATAATCTGTTCTCAAAATCTGCTCATGAAAGTTTCACAAAGTTACTCTGCTATTATATAATAATAATTCATCATTCACGATATATATATATATATATATTATATATATATATATATAATATATATATATAGTATGAGATAGAGCACATCACATAATTTCATTTACAAAGTGAGTATCACAGTTAAATTCAGTGCGTCAAGTCATTGGATGAAATTTGGTGTTGCTTGATGCACCTCTTCAAGGTTTCCATTAAATTCAAAAATTGGGCATTCTAATATTAAATGATTGATTGTCTGTGTCTGAGCGCCACATTCACATACAGCAGAGTCAGCAAAGCCCCATTTATACATCCGACCACCACATCTTCCATGGCCAGTGCGCATTCGGTTCAAACGAGTCCATGTTCTTCGTGGCAGTTCAAATCCTGCTGGTCTTATGGTTGGGTCCAAATTCCAGCAAATTCTCAGCAAAATTATGCCAATGTTCACTCCAGGCATTGGATAAGTCAAAGTTGGAGTCCACGGAATTGCATGGAGCATTCCTGGATTTAAGCCGCTGTCTTGGCATATTTTTAAAGTCTTTATGGATGGGTAGGGTCTGATTTTTATTTATTTCAGCAAACAAGCTTTTAAGAGCTTTATGACGTCTCAGTTGTGGTGCTGGAATATTACTCAACACAGGGAGCCACTCTCTAGGAGTTGACTTGACAGTGCCTGAGATCATCCTCATAGTTGAGTTCAAAGCTGTATCTATCTGCTTGGTAAATATAATCTTATTCCATGATAAGATTCTCCAACATATATCATATTATCACCTCAGACCTCACCAAATATCTTTGACTCGCACCTAACACTACTCCGACATCTAATTCGTGGTTAAAAAATTAAACTCTCATTAATTTACATCAAATACACACCATTATTCAATTCATGTCCGAAATTCGTTTGGAACTTATGAAGTGAGTGACATCGACACTTGACATGACTTACAGAGTGGAACTACTACTAAATTCTTAATCTAGATCGCGTTGAACTATTCACTCTGAGAGCTTGTACTGAATGCATCCTACGTTTAAAGCTTAAAGAGGATCAAAGCTTGAAGGCAGCAGTCGGTAATCCTGATTGCCATATCCTGTCATCCTTCTTGCACGAGTCAAAGCAAGCGCAAGTGTGAATGAAGTTCAAAATTCCTCGAAAATTTAATAAATAACTACTGTACCGGAGCAAGAAGTTCTCTCAATTTTGCCGCGTAATTTCTCTTTGCATACTCGACTTCTCTCACATATTATGTATGTTTGACTTCTGCAACTTCATTCATAACACCGTAAGTTTTGGGAGGAGAGACTGAGTTACCAACGTAGGTGGAATAATGATTAATTTTATGCAGTGCTGGAAATTCAATCTTAGCTAATCTGCCTTGAAACATTTCAAAACTTGTCTTGGAACTGTTTTCAACTTCGTTAAGCAATTAATGTTGAACAAATGCTGATTATTCAGAGTTTGTGCGTACTTTGTTTCGTGATGTGTTCTCCTCAACTTTTAAAAGAAATAAAATTGTTTGTCAGTCTTTGTTGGATGATTAGGTGTCTCCTGGGTTGAGTTTACTTAGTCCTCTCAAACTCATTAGCTGATAAAGGTATGAGGAAAATTTACTGTTCTTACATATTTTTTGTGATAGTTGCATTCATTACAATCTCAACTCCCACCAATTTATTATAGTTGAACATGTTTAGTATATTCTCATCATTCTGCTTGACCCGCTCTATATTCATCCCTCACAATATATATATATCAAAAATCCACTAACAATCATTTTATTTGTGCCATGCTCATGTCGGATTTATTAATACAACATGAGAAAAAACAATTTACGATAAGAGCTAATGTTTCCTTCATCCTCTTTAAACTATCACCATATAGAAAAGATAGAATGAGAAGATATCCCATGGTATAGGTCGTTTATGTTTCAAATTTCAAGCCGATCTTTTGTAAAATCAAACTGATTTCTGTTGTCTACTGTTTATTATTACTGTTTTGGCCGGGTGAGAGTGTAAAGGTGCGTTTACACCAAAGTTATTACCAAAATGTTAATAACTTAATCCTCATAAATTCAATTAGATTGAACATAGCTTATCATACACATGATGAACATATGTGTTTGTCAAGTTCCGTTCAATCTAATAGAATCTATAAGGATTAAGTTATTAACATTTTGTTAATAACTTTGGTGTAAACGCAGCTTGATGTACCAGCGCCACATAGCTTCACGTAAAATAACTTCTAGGATTCAATATACCATCTTTGGATAGGACTAACGGCTTGAGTCAACAGTGAAATTTTGTAACATAAACGCCCTATCTACAATATATCTTCTTATGCTATCTTTTCGTCATGCTAGCATATAGCATCCGACTGTTTGTAGTCTATTCGAAGAATAACCCAGAATTAGTAATTATTCATTATTTGATTATTTATCCACTAATGTAGCATTTTATGATGAAATGGCAATAACAATAACAATGTAACTCAGTAAGACTAGTCATCTAGTATCATTATTTTTATAGAACTGGAACCATCTATTTTCTCCAAGACAACATCACCATAATATTTTTGGAACAAGTGGGCCATAAAATGCTCAGTTACTGGTCACATCCTGCAAGTTTTATGACAAATGTCATGTTCAAAAGTTTTATAGCATCAACAGCCGAGGAGATAGGAGGAGAATTCTTGAGCAAACCACTTGTAGTGCCAGTAATAAGATGAATTATTTTGCATTACAATGACTTGCATCGTGGAGAACGTGAAACGCTGAATAATATTTTTTATGGTGAATGAAATGGGTTTCAGAATGTGAGTGACTATCGCATTATGTATTGCGTGGAGTGATTCGTGGTCTAGTGGATAGAGTGCTTGCGTAGCAGCATAGAGATCCCGGGTTCAAACCCTCTCACAACCAAAAGTTTTTTTAACCAGATCACTCCCGTGTTATCGGATGGGCACGTTACTGTCGGTCCTGGCTGAAGTATGACAGTCGTAAGGCCCATTGACGGCTTAAATTATAAATTCAGGCGGTGGGACCTTCCCGCAAGGGACTCCCCCACCAACAAAAGTCATACGAATTTACTATGTATTGCGTACGACTTGAGTTTATTGGTATTGATTTTGAAAAGCTTGAGACATTTAAAAAAAATTATATATACTCGTAGGATAACCTGTAACATTTGAAATTATCACTTATAAATGAACTTTATCCCAATCAACGCTTGAACCAATCTCTTCAATGAACGAACGCTTCGAATTGAAATAATTCTTTTGAATCTAATCAACACTATTTGAGTTTTTTTGTGAAATTTCGTCAAATTCTCGTCTGCATGAGTCTTTTTTAAGAAAAAAAAGAAGGAATTTCGCTTTGATTAATAATTGATGAATTCGCATCCATCTTTGTCAAGTACTCAAACTCAGACAATATAACCGAATATAAATGAAAATTAATATTAATTTTCTTCCAGGTACCCCTGAAGAAAAAAATATAATATAACCGACTTTGTGATGCTGTTCCTTTAGAAATACTGACTTCATAAACTCTATCCCAAACGCTGGTAGTATCCTATTATATTAAGGGAGCAATTTCTGTATATCTGTTTATATTTTTATATCTGGTTATCTGGTTATTTATGTTCAACGGATCTCGTAAACGGCTCCAACGATTTCCACGAAATTTGGAACATAGTAGGTTTATGATATAAAAATTCGATTTCACTAGGTCTCATCCTTGGAAAAACTCGCTGAACGACATTAAAAGGATAATTCATCCTTGGCTGAAACAGCTGAGACTTTCGTCGTCTGTGGATAGTAAAAAGTGAGCGAGTGATTCTGCGGAAAATAAAAATATCGCATCCCCGAAATTCATAAGCTGACGTATAACCAGCTGTAAAATATAAACACGAACATTTTAGAGAATAATTGTGTTCTGTTTATCAATGAATAAAAATAACGAGCGAAGCTCGGTGCCCCGGTATTTTTATTTAATCTCTAATGTAGTATTCTTATCAATTCAACTCGAAACTCATTAGTCTCTAACCATATGCATGCAACAGTAATATTATTGAATGTAGTTATTTTCATCAAATTAAGTCAAAATGTAGAATATCTAATCAGTCTCCAACTAGCTGCCAAGAAAAATCATGTGAAAAAACCAAGGTAGTAAAATAAACGAGGAGTGAAAAATATTCACAGTAAATGAGAAGCAAATTATCACTATCAATAAGTAATAAGTGTATAAGTATTGAAAAATAGTACTTTACGTATCAAGTCCGGTAACGATAATTCACGACATAAGTATGATTGTTTCTGCCCGAAACGTAGTTGAGGGCAGAATTATCATACGAATGCGGTAAATACGTTACCGTACAAGTTACGTACAATATTTTTGTCATACTTATCTGAGAAAGAATAATATTGCTGAGAAACAGGAACCATTACCTGCTGCTGCTCGAGCTACTGCATTCTATAAACATGACCTAGCCCGTAGCGCCTAGTTCATAACAGACAGACCCTTCGAGCTCAAATAAAATAATAAAGGCCTAAATTATTAGATTTCAGATGAGCTCTTATAACTTGAAACTCCTTAAATGAGTTTTTTAATTATTCGGATTAGTACATTAATTACTTAGATGTTATAAGGATTCAGTAGAGTCCTAACATACTCGACTGTAAAGAGAACATATGATCTCTTTACAGTATAGTATGCTGTAATGAAAATCATATTTTTTCTTTTTTTGAAAACAGCTGTTTACCGGCTTGATTTGATGCATGGGAAACATCTGTAATTGAGTAAGTATGACAAAAAAGTTAATATTAATTGAAGCATAGACGAATAACGTTTGACAATACTAACATTTTTTTTCTCTACGGTGGTAGTCTATTATCAAGATGAAATAAGAAGCTGTAATGAATAATGAATGCGATGTAGCCTGAGTATAGGATTCCGGTGAAACTTCTCTTTCCCCGGGTTTTGTGAATTAATGAATTTTATCGGACCTACTTTCAGTCATTACTCATGCATGAATGTAAAGTGCAGCCGCGAAAGAAGAACTACAGTGTTACTATAGAGCGGATACACTTTACCACAGAATTCAGCATACAGTACAGGAGTTTTCTCTGCCTGTACTAAATATAGCGATACTATTAATACCTTTACTATATTAAACAGCGATACTATATCTTACTTTACTATATTAGCGATTACCTTTTACTTTATTTATCTCTTTCAGGGTTTTGGAGATGCTTTCGGAGCCTGGTGAATCTCCGAGTCTGCTCCAAACTCACACTCCGTCAGGTTATGGCCCCGACAAGCAGATTCCGACAACCTTATCGATCATGCAAGAGTTGGTACAAGTGACCGCACAGCTCTGAAAGTTAGGCAAGCGTGTGTATTGACTGGCATATTTGATTTTCAGTCGATTCTCGTAGGCTGTTAATTATTTAAGTTGTTTGTTGATCGAGTATCTGATCGGAGACAGTGTGTTGTGTTTGAAAGTTTTTAAAATGCTCATCTATATTATGATGAAGTACCTCAGTTGTGATGGGAGAGAAAATGATTGAATTGTTCAAAGTGATGTTTTGATATTCTGATGAATCCGAATATAATGAAGTCCAAGTTATAATGAAGTAGGAGAACAGCGATGCTGATTCTCTGCCTTGCCACTGCCTTCTATCACAGAAGGAAGAAAGATGTTCTCTAAATTTATTGTACTAATTCATAGTATAAATAACTGATGATTATATTGAAACAGTTAACATATTCTATCTATGTTTATGTTTCTAAATGTGAATGATTCAACTCGATATTTCCTTTATTGATTGATTGAATTGCTTCTTTCATTCTCATTTGCTTCTCATTTTGCTCATTTTTTCAAATTCTCATTTGCTTCTCTGATGATAAAGTGTGGAAAATGCTTCAATTCAATCAATACTTTGCTCAGATGATGAAGGAATTCTTATTCTCAAATAACTCCATTTCATTGATTGAGTTTTCTTCTCAATCTACAGTTTTGAAAGTGGAATTCTTCGATTTTTGTAATGAATTAATCAATCACTTTCAAAACTGTAGATTGAGAAGAAAACTCAATCAATGAAATGGAGTTATTTGAGAATAAGAATTCCTTCATCATCTGAGCAAAGTATTGATTGAATTGAAGCATTTTCCACACTTTATCATCAGAGAAGCAAATGAGAATTTGAAAAAATTGAGCAAAATGAGAAGCAAATGAGAATGAAAGAAGCAATTCAATCAATCAATCAAGGAATATCGAGTTGAATCATTCACATTTAGAAACATAAACATAAATAGAATATGTCTACTGTTTCAATATAATCATCAGTTATTTATACAATACATTTAGAGAACATCTTTCTCCCTTCTGTAATAGAAGGCAGTGGCAAGGCAAAGAATCAGCATCGCTGTTCTCCTACTTTATTATAGCTTGGACCTCATTATATTCGGATTCATCAGAATATCAAAACATCACTTTGAACAATTCAATCAATGAAATGATGTATGTTCGTCTATATCATGCTCATTAGTCAAGAATGATCGTGCATTCCATACGATATAGCCACCCAAATGTTATTCAATTAACGATAATTACCTCTTGCTCCAATAAATACTCGCCGAAATTTTCCGCCTCAGTTTTCCAGACAACTGAGTCCGTCGCAGATAGACTTTTCCAGGCATTGATTCAAGCGTGAAAAGCGTCACATAACAATAGAATTCCGTCCGCGGTACAGCTCGAAGCTGTGACAAAATGAATAGACGGGAAGAGAGAGATGATGAATGGATGAATAGAGAAGGAGATAGATGATAAAGCGCGGTGGAGAGAGAAGGGAAATTATTTTGAAGAGAGAGGTGGAAAATGAATAGAGAGGGAGATAGAGAATGGAGCGTGTTGGAGAGATAAGGGAAATTATGTTGATAAGAGAGAAGTGGAAAATTAATAGAGAAGGAGATAGAGGATGGAGCCTGTTTGATAGAGAAGGGAAATTATGTTGATAAGAGAGAATTTGGCAATTAAAAGAGAAGGAGATAGAGGATGAAGCGTGTTGGAGAGAGAAGGGAAAGCTATGTGGAAGAGAGAGAAGTGGTGGGTTAAAATGATGCTTCCAGTAGTACTGTCTCTATTATCAGTTGTTATTATGTGTCTGAATGTTTTCTTCAGCAGAAAACGCACCGCGTTGGACGCTGGTTTTGCGCTTTCACTGCAAAATGTTTCAAACTCAACCAAAAAAGCAGTTCAAGAGGAAAGCGGGGAGACATAGTTGAAGTGAAAGTGTTGGAATTGTTCAGTTTCGTAGTATGGTGACCGTCATGTTGTAGTATTTTCGGTAACGTTTTCCACATCACAAATAAAACCAGGAGAGATTGTTTAGGAAAAATTCAGTTATTTACCTCACTCGTTTATTCGATGCTTTAAAGTACGATGAAATTTGAAAAACAGTTACTTTAAAAATAAAATGGTTGAAATCATTTTTATTTGCTGGAATAACGTCTACATTCTCCGATCAGAGAAGAGCTTTTCAGGACAGTTCGGGGAAATTATAATTATTGAGAGTGCTGCTATTTGGGAAAGATTTTTCTCAGTTTTCTCAATCAATCGAGTTGATGAAGAGTGTTTTTGACTTCTATGGAAATGAAATTGATTGGGGAGCAAAGTGAATTGCTTCATTCAATAATGTAGATGTTGCTGTTCTTGACATTTAAGTTTTCCCCCTCATAAATAGAGAATACCTATCAATGATTTTGCAATGGGAGAGAGATGACGTGACATATCTGTACTCTGTTTTCTGATTATCTTAAGCCCCGCGCACACAAATCGATTCTTGTTCGTACGGTATTTTGCCGTCCTTATGAATTCTATTTGATTAAACAGATGATGTTTGTCAAGTTCCGTTTTATTTGATAGAATTCATATAGACAGCAAAATATCGTACGAAAAAATTCGATGTGTGTGTGCGGGGCTTTAATCACAGCTGATTCATTGAGCAGTTACAAGTAAGAAAGTTTTACATCCCCGTTACTTAACGGTTCTCGTGACCATATTTGGAATATACTCTTGGGCGTGTCTAGTCTTGGCCAATGACAGTCGAGCTCAACCTTCATTGGTCAACAGCGAATGACCAATTGTAGGGCTTCATCCATACTATATATTCTGCTATACTGTTGATCCATGTTCTGATTCTCAGTTTACTGGTGATTGATAATGATGCAACAACCGAAACTAATATTTTGGATTGTTATGATTATATGAGTGGTTTTGGCAATATCATGTCATCTTAATCTGATAAAATATATATCTACCACATTATCACCTTCACATCAACACAGAAGATTGATTAATCTGTTTGGAAGGCTCTATCCAACCATCCTGTTTCAACAACTAAAGTACAAAAAGCTTTTCATTTCAATTTATAATTAACTAGCCGTCAGGCTCGCTTCGCTTGCCGTATCCGTCTAGAAAGGGGGCTCCGCCCCCTGGACCCCCGACTGGATCGTCTAAAAATGAGATCAGCGGGCTCGCTTCGCTCGCCTACACTCTTCATTTGAGCATGCTTCATTCCATCAGAAAGTCAGAGTAATGAGAAAACTCAGAAAAGCTGAGAAAAACGTTGGAAGAACGCTGATTTTAGGCGTATCTTTGATGAAATATTAAAGTCACCTCATCACAAATTTTTAGACCCTAGCAAACTCTGTGACCAAATTTGAAAATTTTCTGTCTATTACTTGATGAAATAACGAGACATTAAAAAAAACGCAATTTTGGGCGTATCTTTGACGTTATTGCAAATTCCTTCTAACACAACATTATTACACCCTAGCTGAGCTTCTGTACTAAATTTGAACATTTTCTGTTCATTTGTTCTCGATAAAGCCCTGAAAACGCTAAAAAAACGCAGATTTTGGGCGTATCTTTGGATTTTTTTCAAATCCGTTCTTAGTGCGCCTCTAAAGGGCCAACTGAACATAAGTTACCTACCAAATTTGAACGTTTTTGGTCCGGTAGATTTTTATTTCAGCGAGTGATTGAGCGAGTCAGTCAGTCAGTGAGTAAGTGCCATTTCGCTTTTATATAATAGACTAGCCGTCTACCCCCTGGCTAGACGGATATGGCGTGAGTGATTGAGCGAGTCAGTCAGTCAGTGAGTAAGTGCCATTTCGCTTTTATATAATAGACTAGCCGTCTACCCCCTGGCTAGACGGATATGGATTTTGCCAAAATCCGTCTAGCCAGGGGGCTCCGCCCCCTGGACCCCCGACTGGATCGTCCAAGAATGAGATCGTCCAAGAATGAAATTTTTATCATATGTTAGGACAATCCAGTCGGGGGTTCAGACTAAACGTCTGGCTAAACGGATATGGCGAGCGAAGCGAGCCTTACGGCTAGTAATATGATATTCCCAGGATTGAAGTAGCAGTGTCCAATCAATTATTTTTCCGCGATAAATGCATTTAACTCTTCAACTTGGTGCTAACCTAACAAAGTCAACTCAACTTAATGCCAACCTGACAAAATTATTAATTTAGTTGCCAGTTAACAACTGTTTCGAAGAGGTACTCTATCTAGATTATAGTTCTATAGTAACATATGATATGGAAATTTCAAATATAAGTAAGAGATGGGGGAGAAGAAGAATATACATGCTAAAAGACGAACTTTAAACCCTTAAAAACAACCCTTAGAGTTGAAATATTGCCAAAAGATTTCTTAGTGCGCCTCTAAAGGGCCAACTGAACATACCTACCAAATTTGAACGTTTTTGGTCCGGTAGATTTTTAGTAATGCGAGTGAGTGAGTGAGTGAGTGAGTGAGTGAGTCAGTCAGTCAGTCAGTGAGTGCCATTTCGCTTTTATATATATAGATTGAATGACAAGCTCTAAACTGTGACTACTGGGCGTACTCTTTGAGTATGTTCATCATGTAATTTCAAATTAAATACAGCTTACGTCAACTAGAGTTTCAAATTTAAACTTCATAACAGTCTCCCCCATTATAGTTAACTACATTATCTAGGTTTTTATGACTGGAAAATACCAAATAATTTCCATGTCAACTGAAATCTAATAAGGTTACGAACTTTCAAAAGGTTGTACAGTGCTACAAATAAAATATGAGTACTCAGTGAATTGCGTGGCTGTAACTTTACAAAATAACAGTTTTCAGCATCACATAAGATACACGATCCCTTAATTAAAACTTGTACTAACATACTGAAACCACTATAATCCATTTTCAAACGGATGATACATAAAATTACGTATTCGAAATGTAATTTATTTTCGATGAAAAACAACGATTCATCTGTTAGCTCATTTTGAGCAGATAGCAGAGTGGGTTGAATTCCTAATGATGAGTGGCATATCTATTTCAATGCTAATCCCACATCCCTATATCTGTAGTTTTGTCTGGGCGTGCTATATTTCTGATATTACAACGTACGTTCATATTTCACGAAACCGCTGAATCTGTTCACCACAGTATCATAGTTGAATTCATCATAAACTGTCAGCATTCCTCGTATATTATACAAATGGTTCCCATACAACCGATGCTGACACTTTGAATGAAATCTCACCATAGCAATGTCATCCTATGAAAATTCATCTGATTTTGACATTGATCCATATCATGGAATCAATTATTATAGGGCATGTTATTTATGTCATGTGTGTATGTGTATTGTAACAGAAGAATCAGTTTGGAATATTACTTATCATGAATCTATTATGATGATTTTCCATGCTCTGGATTTCAACCCATCTAGTAATTTTCATTACAGTTGGATATGTATCAAGCAATTTCAACTCCCAACATATCCCAGCATTGGAACATATGTCTTGGTACATAATATGTAAAGTAGTATTTGAGGCTATTCATTGTCTGGAACTGCTTCTGATTAACATATAGATGGCTTATCTTGAGTCATTCCAGTAATGTATGAGATTTCAACGGGTAATATTGAGAGCTAATCGGGCAGAAACTAGCAAACTCTGGATTTACTATCAATTATTTATTGTCAAATTTTGGAAATATTCTCTTGCCAGGCTCAAACCTCAATGGATATTGATCAGCTATTGACTATTGAATTGTTATCTACATAATATCTATGTAATATAATAGAGGAAAGAGTAGACTTATACATGTTTCAGGATAGGAAATTTACGAATAACGCATCATCACTTCTGTACTACTGGAATGATTAACTTGATTTTTTTTTGTGTAGTTGAGAAGTTGATATTGTGGTAATTATCCATATTGTATGAAAAAGACTAGGAAATTGTCAAAAAAAAAACTGATTTATTGATAATTGGAAAGACCGGTTTCGGTTATTACACCATTGTCAATCTCTGATAAACTAAAACTAAATACAAGAGCAGCAGAATTTATACTAGTAGGTGAGTACTGCTATTGGTCGAGGGCATGAACGCCTGCCATTGGCCTAGCTAGACAGTCTCCTCCCCCTCAACGGTGTGACAAAATGGCGGCTTAAGCAACAGAATCGCCATGATAATAACATTTACTTTTGGTACAAAATAAGAACCAAGAAGACAAGTGTGAAAGATAATAAAACAAATATGTAAATGGAAAAACTATTGACTAATGTATGCTTACAATTTTATGATAAAACTAAATTCGTAGTGTTGTATTGGTTGAAATGAATCTGGTCATTTAAACTATACGGGGAATTTTCCTTAATTACTCTTGTTATTTCTAAAGCCTCTAGAATATTCAAAGATCTGCCTTTGAATATTAAATTCTGCTGCTCTTGTATTTAGTTTTAGTTTATCAGAGATTGACAATGGTGTAATAACCGAAACCGGTCTTTCCAATTATCAATAAATCAGTGGTTTTTTGACAATTTCCTAGTCTTTTTCATTCAATAACTTGAAATTGCTCATACAGATTCCTAATTTACCGAGGATGGTGAAAGGCCTATTTTAAATTGTTCAATATCTCAGTGCGTCAAGTTTTCATTTGGTAAAGTTTTCAAGTAGCCCCTTTCGGACCACAGGATCGATGATTATCTTAGTAGATTTCCACCAAGCTTATGATCCAATTGAATCTGTCAGTGTTGAATGAATGGAAAGCATTGATTTTATTCATAAAGAATGCTGCCAGTGTAATGTCGATTTCACTGTAGTGAGATCCAATTAAATCTGTCAGCATTGAATGGATGGGAAGCATCGATGTTATTCTATGAGGAACACTGACAGTTTGAAATGGGACCACTTCAGGACATTGTTTGGTGAAGGGTGAATTTGAGGTTTTAGCGACTGCCACTACAATGCAATTGAGACCTTGTTGCAATCGTGTTAATTGAGTCTAGAGTTGGAACCTGGTTGAGGTTATAGTACAAGGAAGGTGGAGGTTAAACATGGGCTACTATCATCTGATATATCATTAAAGAGATATCAATTAAAAATAGGTGATATTCATGAATACTATCTCATCAGGAGGAATCCAAATCTACAGTATACAGATTACAAATATACAGTATACAGAGAATACTATCTCATCAAGAGGATACTCCAAATCTACAGTATACAGGAGAATACTATCTCATCAAGAAGATACTCCAAATCTACAGTATGCAGAGAATACTATCTCATCAAGAGGATACTCCAAATCTACAGTATGCAGATTACAAATATACAGTATACAGAGAATACTATCTCATCAAGAGGATACTCCAAATCTACAGTATACAGAGAATACTATCTCATCAAGAGGATACTCCAAATCTACAGTATGCAGAGGATACTATCTCATCAAGAGGATACTCCAAATCTACAGTATGCAGATTACAAATAAACAGTATACAGAGAATACTATCTCATCAAGAGGATACTCCAAATCTACAGTATGCAGATTACAAATATACAGTATACAGAGAATACTATCTCATCAAGAGGATACTCCAAATCTACAGTATACAGATTACAAATATACAGTATACAGAGAATACTATCTCATCAAGAGGATACTCCAAATCTACAGTATACAGATTACAAATATACATTGTACAGAGAGTACTATCTCATCAGAGGATACTCCTAATCTACAGTATACAGATTACCAATATACAGTATACAGAGAATACTATCTCATCAAGAGGATACTCCAAATCTACAGTATACAGATTACCAATATACAGTATACAGAGAATACTATCTCATCAAGAGGATACTCCAAATCTACAGTATACAGATTACCAATATACAGTATACAGAGATATACTATCTCATCAAGAGGATACTCCAAATATAGTATACAGATTGCAAATATACAGTACACAGAGAATACTATCTCATCAAGAGGATACTCCAAATCTTCAGTATACAGATTACAAATATACAGTATACAGAGAATACTATCTCATCAAGAGGATCCTCCAAATCTATAGTATACAGATTAGAAATATACAGTATACAGAGAATACTATCTCATCAAGAGGATACTCCAAATCTACAGTATACAGATTACAAATATACAGTATACAGAGAATACTATCTCATCAAGAGGATACTCCAAATCTATAGTATACAGATTGCAAATATACAGTATACAGAGAATACTATCTCATCAAGAGGATACTCCAAATCTACAGTATACAGATTACAAACAATATACAGTATACAGAGATATACTATCTCATCAAGAGGATACTCCAAATATAGTATACAGATTGCAAATATACAGTACACAGAGAATACTATCTCATCAAGAGGATACTCCAAATCTTCAGTATACAGATTACAAATATACAGTATACAGAGAATACTATCTCATCAAGAGGATCCTCCAAATCTATAGTATACAGATTAGAAATATACAGTATACAGAGAATACTATCCATCAAGAGGATACTCCAAATCTACAGTATACGATTACAAATATACAGTATACAGAGAATACTATCTCATCAAGAGGATACTCCAAATCTATAGTATACAGATTGCAAATATACAGTATACAGAGAATACTATCTCATCAAGAGGATACTCCAAATCTACAGTATACAGATTACAAATATACAGTATACAGAGAATACTATCTCATCAAGAGATACTCCAAATCTATAGTATACAGATTGCAAATATACAGTATACAGAGAATACTATCTCATCAAGAGGATACTCCAAATCTATATTATACAGGTGATTAGGAGTATCCTCTTGATGAGATAGTATTTTCTGTATACTGTATATTTGTAATCTGTATACTGTAGATTTGGAGTATCCTCTTGATGAGATAGTATTCATGAATATCACCTATTTTTAATTGATATCTCTTCAGATAATCATCTTAAGACTATCATCAAATGAAGATTTGATATCTCCTCTTGATAAGATACTATTCATAACAGTGATCTCCTTCTAATTCTTCCCATCTATTAGCCAATCAATGTTGTGAAAAACATTTCTGTAGGTTCCTTCTTTCAATACCCTTGATAAATTTGGAAAGATATCACAGGCCGTGGAGGTAAAAGAAATTCAAATTCATGTATGTTCTGGTTTTCACAGATTCATTAAAAATTGAGATACCGGTTCCGGTTGTTAGAGCATTATCAATCTCTGTTGACTACTCTGTTTACAAAATTAGAATGAACAAGAACAGCAGTATCTATATATAAAAACGTAGGCTTCCATAGACTACTAACGGCCAAGCTTTGCGCTATTGGTGGAAGCCGTGACCTGTCAAGGTCTGCCATTGACCTCGACAAGCCCCTCTCCAATAATCAGCTGTTTACACAAACGTTACAAAATGGCGATTCAAACAGCCAAACACAACAATAAAAGATTATTAAATAGTTACATGCCACGAAATAAATATACAAAATCAAAAGATAAATGTTACATCAGAATGGCAAAGCTCATGATAAAACAGATGGTGATGTAACGGTTGAAATGAATTTGATCGTTTCAACTTAACTGTGAATCATCCTTTGTTACTGTCTCTGTTATTGACCGAGCGAAGTAAGGTCTAAGATTCAAGTCGATGGTTTTGCATTTCTCTTTATGTTTTATTTGTTTATAGTTTTGTATATATGTTTGTATTTTTTTATGTTCCGCATTTACGGCGAAACGCAGCAATATATTTTCATGAAATTTGATATGTATGTTGCTTTTTGAATTTTGCGTCGACGGATATAGATAGGGTTTTTTTTAATTTTGCATTTTAAGGATATACAAAGGAAAAGGCAAGGTCTATAAATACAGGTCATGAATAGAATAGAATAGAATAGAATAGAATAGAACTTTATTTACACTTCACAGCAGAAAATGAACATAATACAAGACCATTCTTCTTTTGTAACTTTTTAACAAAATACACAATATTCTGTACTGATAATATATATTATATCATTATTTTCCTCTGTAATCTATCTTTCCTGTAGCCTATTGAGGCAAAATAATAGTTCTTTAGGCTTAGCCGTAGCCGTCAGCCGGGTTGATAGGTTTCCTTCATTATAAACAATTACCAATATTAAATATTCTCACAACAATTTTTTTCGCCCTTATTCTTCGTAGCACTTCGTACCTTTAAACAGCACTGAACGATTATTTTCGAAACAAATCAATACATGAAAATGCGTCAATGTGGCTGGACTAGTCAAACACGAACAAAACAATAATTCAACTAAAAAAGCAATTTAAACTTTGGAAAAACATATTCAATAGGTTCTCTTTCAAATTGAATAAAATTTGCAAACAGAAAAAAAAATATATATATACAGCATATGTATTCTTAATCATATTATATTGGGAAACCATTCTTAACATCTATAAAAATAAAAAGAATTCTAACAACGCATCATTGCAAATAACCAATTATAAACTTAATATTATATCAACTCATTATCATCAGCTTATCTTTTCCAATGAATTATGAAGCGGGGAATATTCATCTTGATGAAGAAAAGGACATTATTCCAAAACAATAATCACTTTGAAAGATAATTACAAGAAAAAATCGAAAAGGAGAAAGAATAACAGAAGAAAAATTGAATAAAGAGAGAAAAACTTTATCATTCATGATTTAATTTTAAAAATTGAACTCAGTTATCAACTCTCGCCTGTACCTCCAGGCATCCCTCAAATATCCTACTAGACTTGTCCAACATTTCCCGTTTAGATATTCGATCACTGTCTCCTCTCTATATCGCTCTTCCCAGATATTTCCTTCTTATTTCACCTCAAAATTGTACAACTACCGATAAAATGATAAATATCTTCAGTTTCTCGACTGTTGCACATCGAACAGATACCGATCCCCTCTTGTCTGTGCGGTGCATGATTGAGTGGCAACAGTCCTCCTCTGGCTTTAAAAATCATCGAGATAACATTCCTTTTGGTCTCATCATTTATATAATTTCTTGTCGTCTCGTCAATTTTTATATCTGTATAAACTCTGTGGAACTGAGATCGCTGCCGTCTCTCTAGCCACTTATCTTTGATTTTCGCTTTTATTTTGACCATTGCCCTCTCCCACGTCACCTCCCACCCGCGCCTGAAATCCACTGCCTGCCAGCTGTCCGCTGTTATCGGCAATTCAATATTCAACTCATTCAAAATCCGTCTCCATTCAGCATACCAGCCGCACTTATCTCTTAAACAGTGTCTCGCTATCAGTGTTCGATATCTTTCAAATTCTGTATGTTCTGGTTTTCACAGATTCATTAAAAATGAGATACCGGTTCCGGTTGTTAGAGCATTATCAATCTCTGTTGACTGCTCTGTTTACAAAATTAGAATGAACAAGAACAGCAGTATCTATATATAAAAAACGTAGGCTATCCATAGACTACTAACGGCCAAGCTTTGCTATTGGTGGAAGCCGTGACCTGTCAAGGTCTGCCATTGACCTCGACAAGCCCCTCTCAATAATCAGCTGTTTACACAAACGTTACAAAATGGCGATTCAAACAGCCAACACAACAATAAAAGATTATTAAATAGTTACATGCCACGAAATAAAT
Organism: Nilaparvata lugens; assembly: GCF_014356525.2. Lineage (NCBI taxonomy): Eukaryota > Metazoa > Arthropoda > Insecta > Hemiptera > Delphacidae > Nilaparvata > Nilaparvata lugens. Next base: position 947,052 of record NC_052513.1, read on the forward strand.
ATACAAAATCAAAAGATAAATGTTACATCAGAATGGCAAAGCTCATGATAAAACTAGATTGGTGATGTAACGGTTGAAATGAATTTGATCGTTTCAACTTAACTGTGAATCATCCTTTGTACTGTCTCTGTTATTGACCGAGCGAAGTAAGGTCTAAGATTCAAGTCGATGGTTTTGCATTTCTCTTTATGTTTATTTGTTTATATTTTTTATGTTCCGCATTTACGGCGAAACGCAGCAATATATTTTCATGAAATTTGATATGTATGTTGCTTTTTGAATTTTGCGTCGACGTATAGATAGGGTTTTTTAATTTTGCATTTTAAGGATAATACAAAAGGAAAAGGCAAGGTCTATAAATACAGGTCATGACACTCGTGTTCCTTATGGAGCGGCCATTATGTGGGGTCTTTATGGCGGTACATTTGAAATATTCCAATCTGCTCATAACAAAATCACGCATAAGCTTTTTAAAGACAATATTCTGGTTCAGATAATATGTAAATTCAGGTTTTAGATTTTTTAATAATGAAATTTCAATAATAAATGGTTCAATAATCTATATATATATAAAAGCGAAATGGCACTCACTCATGACTGACTGACTGACTCACTCTCTCACTCACTCGCATAACTAAAAATCTACCAGACCAAAAACGTTCAAATTTGGTAGGTATGTTCAGTTGGCCCTTTAGAGGCGCACTAGAAATCTTTTGGCAATATTTCAACTCTAAGGGTTGTTTTAAGGGTTTAAAGTTCGTATTTTAGCATGTATATTCTTCTTCTCACAATCTCTTAATATAATTGAAATTTCCATATCATATGTTAATATAGAACTATAATCTAGATAGAGTACCTCTTCGAAACAGTTGTTAACTGGCAACTAAATTAATATTTTGTCAGGTTGGCATTAAGTTGAGTTGACTTTATTAGGTTGGCACCAAGTTGAAGATTTAAATGCATTTATCGCGGAAAAATGATTGGGCACTGCTACTTCAATCCTGGGAATATTATATTACTAGCCGTCAGGCTCGCTTCGCTCGCCATATCCGTTTACCCAGACGTTTAGTCTGGACCCCCGACTGGATTGTTCTAACATATGATAAAAATGCTCAAATGAAAAGTGCAGGCGAGCGAAGCGAGCCTGCTGATCTCATTCTCGGACGATCCAGTCAGGGGTCCAGGGGGCGGAGCCCCCTGGCTAGACGGATATGGCGAGCGAAGCGAGCCTGACGGCTAGTTCATTTATATAATAAAAATTGTAAAAATTGTTTTTATTCTTGTAACTTGTTATGATTCATAAGGCATTGGGACAAAAGACCATACCTCAAAAAGAGTTTGAAGTTCCCAATCTGAAAATCAACAATTCAGTTCCTAGTTGGAATCTGAATATTATTATTCTGTGGGAAGAATCTATCCACAATTCAAAGCCAAGCAATATTCCTTGAACAATATAACAAAATAACACATTATGTTGTTCAATCTATAATGATAACAGCTGATAAATTTTAAAATTGGTGAACTAGAACCCCATAAAATGGCGATTTTGCAATGCATCACGGGATTGTGTCATGACCTGTATTTTATAGACCTTGGGAAAAGGAGTCTCCTCCTAACGTCCATATTACCGAAGAAAATCAGACTATAGAATTATTTATCATAAATCAGCTGTCGAGTGGATTATTAATTCCATGCAATAGCGCATGCAATTAATATCTCAATGTAACTTGGTAAAAATCAGCTGCTGTGTGGACTATTAATTGCATGCCTCATTGAATGCAAATTTTTATGCACTATTTAATAAACTATTGATTGCATGCAATACCGCATGCGATTAATAACTAAAATAGCATAGTATTGTCTTTCGATCTTTCTCGGCTTTGAACTCGGGCTGAGCTGTTGCCAGTATGTCTTGAAGGAGATTAGCTTTTGATGTTAGCATTTTTGATACACCGACCCCAACAGCCATTAGCCGTTTTCACACCAATATCTCGCCGACACGACATACAGACAGGATTTACTCTGATGGACAGTATAAGAGGAGGCTGTGGTTTATAACTGCGCGAGGACTGTTCACAGAACTACTAGTTAAAAAGCGGAAACTACATTTTCCTCGACCTTGAACTTTTGAAAGTTTGTTATCAAATGGTAAGAATTCCAAATAGATTCGTCCCAATCTCTGATAATATGTTTTTTGATCATACTTTTGAAATATTTCAACCTATCTGACCACTAGACGTAGCATTACAATCACCACATTTAAGTTTATACACTCACTCTTGTCCCATATATCAATTGTACTGTTGGATGCAAGAAGGGCCCGAGTCCAAAAATTCAATTTTGAGAAAAATTCCCTGAAACATTTCGAACAGAATAATTTTTTATTCTCAGTCAAGATGTATCACTTAAGTAACCATTGCATTAAAATTTAATATTTTTTCTATTCATTATTTCTTTTGTATTGAGAATTCCATTTGTAAAATAATGGGTAATTATCATTTCAAAAAAGATCTTTTCAGGCCCTTCTTGCATAAAATGAAATAAGAACACAAAAAAATGTGTTTTATAATAATTTTTATTGCTTATAAGATGGAAAATTGATTAGATGGTCAACTGAAATGAAAATACATATATTTGAAAAGTCATGGAATAATTTAAAATCTTAATCTTGTTCATGTGCTATTATTATTTCTTCATCACTTGGAATGTCCAAATCATCATCATCATTGTCATACAATAACTGTTCTGATTACTATAAAATTCAATAAATATTAATTGAACAGTAACTCATTAAATAAAAAATTAACTTTTAAAAGGAAACTTCTCCTAACTTTTGCAGAAACTAGTCAACTCAACTTCTAAACAAACGCATCAGGCCAACAAGCTATAGGTTGACCAACAGTGCTTCACAAAAATTTTCATAACTCAGTCAGTTTTAAAGATACAAAAACGAAATTTAGCAGGCATGTACAGAAAAAATTTTTTTTCAATTAATTTTTTTCATACTACAGCTAAGAAGGATATTCAAAATCGGTTTAGTCCTGAAAGCAACATGAGGATAAATTCTTTTCACAAATAAGTAGAATTTCTAAGGCCTACAGAATATCTATTAGTCCGCCTTTGATATTATCAGAGTCAATGGTTTCAATTCAGTCGAATATTACGATAATGCCTTCTCTTTACATTATGTTATTTTTTTGTCTTACTTAGAAATTCAACTTACAAGATTTCAGTAGTGCACATCCATGTGGAATTTGACAAAGAAAGAATGACAACGTAGACATTCATTTGTTTTCTTACGGGACACGGCTGACACTCCCTGACGTGAATCACAATGTTTTCTCAATCTCCAGAGAGCTGAGGAGTAAGAGAGTATTCTGCCAACAAGCTTTGAGCTCTTCTTGAATATTCAAATAGTCTTCTGTTGCCATTCTCTGGCGCTTATTATTCTACATTCTGAGGCAAAACCAGCTCATTTCAGCGGTTGCCTTTTTAGAGGGTCGTTAGCTAGCCTAAGAAAGCAAACACTGTTTAATACCGGTCTGGATTTGTTTAGTTTACCTCCAACGCGCAAACTTTCTGGACCGCTATTGTCATAGAATTAGGGATGAAGTATGTTCTGGTAGATGTGAAAGTCTCTGTCATTGTTGTGAGATTAGCGATGCTGTAGCGGATGTGAAAGTCTTCAACAGTTTCTTGGTTCAGGCAGAGGAATTTATTGGAACAAAAGTTTAAATAGGACTAAAGTGTTTGAGAAGAACTTTTGTAAGCTCTTGTTTCGGGAGAGTCGCTCATTATGAATGTTTGGGAACAATGGTGAGAGAATAAGAGGGTAATTATCATTGCTTGTAGGCTTGATACGTATTTCTGAATCTTTGAAAACTGTTTATTCACTTACTTATTAACAATGTTTTGATGAGTATGATAATATCAACATGTGTTACAGACTAGTAAATGTATGAATGTTGAAGGTTGAATTGAGGTGATTCACAGACTTCAGCGACTGAAATTATTATTTAACTAGCGTCGTACCGCCATATAGTTGATGCATCTCATGACAAACTTTAGCTGGATGCATAACTCAAAATCTATAACCCATACTAACAAATATCAGTTACAATAAACAGCTGTTGTAGCTATGGTGAAAGTAATATTTTCGAGCTAAAAATTTAAGTGATTTTTTTCTATATTTTGTGAATATTTGAAGTTTGGTTTTTGTTTTAACGGAAGTTTCATTATCAATCTATCTAAATTTGAAATTCTTTGTTTTATTCTGATTCATAGTTTCAGATTGAAGATTTGGTGTTGAAATTGAAGTGAACATAACCTACATGATATTTGGACGATTTGTGACAAAATCAGGAAATTGAAGAAGTTTTGGGCAATAGCCTGTTTTTTCTTTTCCGACTATTGTATTGTTCGCTCTATCTAATAAATAATATCCAAATATCAGATATTTGAATAAGTAGGCCTAAATGGCTTCGAGGGATTTTAATGGATTTCATTTATATAGATAATTATCAAACTCCAAAATGAATAATTTACTAAAAATCAATTAATACTAAACACCGAAGACAGCACAATATTATTCGAAACAGAGTAATGTCTGTAACCTAAGGCCGCACTGCTGGATAGTTACACACAGAACAGTCATTTTTTTTAGTCGGGGCTTTTAGAATGAAATACATGGGTGGTTATGGAGCAGCACACACTCTTTTGTCTACTATCTATTAACGGCTGTTGGATGACGCAATGATTTATAACCGCTGATTTTTATTCCTGTGTGTGGCCAGCTCACAAATCATCGCCCATAGTGATTACACAAAGATCTTAAAGAGATAGATCTTCAAAGAGATGGCATCTTCAAGGTCTTTGTGATTACATGTAAACTTTGAAGGACCTTAGGAAAGAGTTCTGGAGTCGGATTATGAATTTGATAGGCCATAAACCATAAACCTGGTCCTGAACATAACGAACACAACTGGAAAAAATTATCAAATTCGGTGCACACATTAAAAAGTTATTTAATGTCAAAATTTGAGGCTCGAATTTTATTCATATAGATTATCGATCCATCTATAGGTTGATTGATTAAAAATCGATTTATTAATCTAATATTCATCTATTCATCCAATTATTTATCCACGCATTCATTTGTTGATTGAGTAGCAGGTAACCCATGCTCCATAAGGGTCTAATTAAGAGCTTGCTAAACTGAAAACTTGACCTACTGAAACCTTTGCAGAATTCAAAATAGACATATAACCATCCTCAGTAATTTAAGAAACTATATGCTACATTGCAAGTTGATCAGTCCAGTAGATCAGACGTGATGATTCGTCATTCATGAATTTCCTATCTCGAACGTGTATAATCCAATTATTTCCTTTATTATATATTATAGATGAAGCACTGCGTGTGTGCATTCTAAGTGGAATGTCAGCTAGTACAGAAGAAATAAACTAAGAAAAGATATAAACAACAAGAGTTTACTTTCGGGAAGCTTGTGCAAGAAGTGCACTGTACTTTATCTTCCAACGAGAAACTATAGCGAGTCTCCCTTAAAACTGTCAGTATTTTCTTTAGATTTAACATTGCTGCTCCCCATTCAACACATCCTGACACAGTTAAAACTGAATTTCATTATAGAGAAGCTATTAGTTATTCTAAATTCGTATCCAATATTTACAAGCATGGAATCAACACTTGAGTAAGTATGGTGAACTAGATTACTCAATTCTGTTCTGCATTCTTGAAATAGCTTTAAATATCTTATCGGAATGCAATTTTCAAGATTGGATTCAGAGTTTTCATAGTGATGTGGATAGCGATAGCTATAAATAATAATTAAGTATCTATCCTGATTTATTTTAATATTGCTTTGGAACTCCCAGAATAACCAGTAGATCTGGATAAACTTTGAACCAACTACAAAATGAAATTTCATGAGAATCAATCAAATGAACACTTCAGTCATACTAGTTCTTTAACGTAGTTTCGACACTGTGCTTCCACGCGAATATTCGAAATACACATAATTTTTTATTAGTTATGCATTTCTCATCAAAAAGGTCATGAACAGCTATTATATAGCTATGGTGAATGTGATATTTTCGAGCTCAAAATTCAAGTGTTTTTATTCTTTATTTTGTGAATTTATAGTTTGTTTCAAGTTTTTAAGAAACTTTTATTATTAATCCATCCAAATTTAATATTGTTTGTTTTACTCTAATTTATATTTTAGATTGTGATTTGGTGTAGAAATTTGAATGGACATAACCTATAATATTTGAACAATTTTAATCTAAATTAGGAGATTAAAAAAGTTTTAGGCAATAGCCTGTTTTTTCTTTTCCGATTCTTGTATTTTTTTGCTAACCTTATAAATAAATAAATAAATAAACATCAATACAATAAATACTTCAGTCATACTGATCCTTTGTCGTAGTTCAGACACTGTGCTTTCTAAGGAATATTCGAAAAACACTTATTTTTTTGATGAGAAATTCATTCTTTTCTTTTTTCTTACCAAAAAGTGGACCTATGTGTTTTTTCTAATATTTACGTGGGAGAACAGTGTCTCAGCTATGAAAATAGAATGGTGAAACGACCAATCAGAGAATCTTGCTGTCAGACTGCCTCGAGATGCTCTCGCAATATGATTGGTCGCCCCACTTGGTCCAAACCGAGCAGGCCACGCCTCCAGCCAATCACAGACACGCAATACAGTTTCATATCAAATCAATTTATATTCCATATTTTTTACAATATAATTATACAGTTTCACGTTTAGTTCTATTGTATGCTGATAGATCTCGTTGGTTTCTTGGTAATTTATTTGTCGAAATTATGTATTTGGAAATACAAGATCCAAATGTTTGTGCTCTTCATGAGTGAGAAAAATTCAGATGAAATATAAATTTACAAAATTTGAGATGTCATCGTTAATTGAATGTAGGACATTGGAGTTATTTATCAGGAATGATGTCAGTCAAGTCACTATGGAAGCTTCTTTAGTCTGCTATTGTGGATAAGTGAAAGGAAGGAGATGTGGAAGAGGAAGGAGGAGGAGGAGGAGAGAAGAAGAAGAAGAAGAAGAAGAAGAAGAAGAAGAAGAAGAAGGAGAAGAAGGATGTGGAGGAGGAGGAGGAGGAGAAGAAGAAGAAGAAGAAGAAGAAGAAGAAGAAGAAGAGAAGAAGAAGAAGAAGAAGAAGAAGGAGAAGAAGAAGAAGAAGAAGAAGGAGAAGAAGAATAAGAAGAAGAAGAGAATATCAAAACGGCAAGAATAAATTACAAAGGGATGAACACAGGGAGGAAGAAGAGGTAGATTCAATTGAGTTGGAAGGGTCAAAGAGTCAAACTCCATGATTCTGAAGAAGCTGAAAGAGAAGGAACAACGATGTCAGGGAGGGTGTAGAAGGAAGAGAAGGTACGAGGAAGAGAGACAGATCTAAGGACAGAGAAGAAAGGGATGATGATAGTCGGGTAGTAACTAACCAAAGGAAGCTAAGAAGATCGAGGTATTGTTCTCCAGTGAACACTTGAGTGCGAATTTATATAGCATCACCCTGAACTTTGGAACATTGTATTGATTTGCAGCTCAATGCTGAACTGAATGACCACTCAGTGTGGCAATGATTCGTTGAATTTGTATTTGATGGAGAAAGAAAACATCAGAGAAATTCAGAAAATTGATGAAGAATGAAAAATGTTCCAAGATTATTGAAATTCATTAAAAGGTGGAATATTTTGGAAACACATATCAGAAGAATTTATTCATTCATTCATGTAATACAATAAGAACATTATCAAAATGAGAGGGAGATGAAAATTAAGGTAACCTTGTGTTATTCCTCTCCCAAATTTAGATTACACATAGTCCGAAATAGGTTAAGAGTCTTGTATTTCTTCAATTTACAAAATTTTAGTCCTCAAGTTTTTCACAAAGTAGATTTTTAAATTTAGATGCATCAAAACTAAACATAGAAGAAATATTTCACATTATCATAACTAAAATAGGAAATATTCACATATTCAAAATATATTTTTAAGGAATTACTAAAAAACAAACTTAATTCTAATAGTTTTGTTTAAAATCTTTTCTACGTCAGCTTCTATTCATTTAGATTATGTAGTAAATATATCCTTCATTATTTCAAGATACCAGTTTCTCAGTCAAAATCTTTTCTACGTCAGTTTCTATTCATTTCGATTATATTATATCCTTCATGATCTCAAGATAGCAGTTTTCTCAGTCAAATATGATTAAAAATATTATAATTTGTGCCAGATAACAGAAATACATCATCCAAAACACAATCAATTCAAATACAGTGGACGTCCAATTCTTAAACGATCACTCTAGCTGCGCTGTATCAACGTCTGTAGTCGACATAATATTGCTATATTTGCTTGCATACTACAGGCTCCGTTTTTCTAGAAATCCAACTCAACATTCGTTGATACGCGTCATATTCGGTGTTTTCCAAAAATGGAGAAACAATACCGGTATGAAGAGTTTGTCTTGGTCTATACAAGAGGCAATGAATTGGCCTATACAAACTGTCTGGCAATGAATGGATTTTGATTTTTTGATTTTAATGATTACTATTTAATTTACCGTAAATCTGTAGACTGCTCGATGTTTTTTATTTAACTTCTAATCACGGTAATTTACGTTTTATCATTCACTAGCCTTCAGGTTAGAACTAACGTTCAAATTTGGTAAGTATGTTCAGTTGGCCCTTTAGAGGCGCACTAAGAATCTTTTGGCAATATTTTAACTCTAAGGTTATTTTTAAGGGTTTAAAGTTCGTCTTTTAGCATGTATATTCTTCTCCTCCCAATCTCTTAATTATAATTGAAATTTCCATATCATATGTTACTATAGAACTATAATCTAGATAGAGTACCTCTTCGAAACAGTTGTTAACTGGCAACTAAATTAATAATTTTGTCAGGTTGGCATTAAGTTGAGTTGTCTTTGTTAGGTTGGCACCAAGTTGAAGATTTAAATGCATTTATCGCGGAAAAATTGATTGGGCACTGCTACTTCAATCCTGGGAATATTATTTACTACCGGTCAGGCTCGCTTCGCTCGCCATATCCGTCTAGCAAGGGGGCTCCGCCCCCTGGACCCCCAACTGGATCGTCCAGGAATGAGATCCTCGCTTCGCTCGCCTGCATTTTTCATTTGAGCATTTTTATCATATGTTAGGACAATCCAGTCAAAATATATGGGGTCCAGACTAAACGTCTGGCTAAACGGATATGGCGAGCGAAGCGAGCCTGACCGGTAGTAATATAATATTCCCAGGATTGAAGTAGCAGTGCCCAATCAATTTTTCCGCGATAAATGCATTTAAATCTTCAACTTGGTGCCAACCTAACAAAGACAACTCAACTTAATGCCAACCTGACAAAATTATTAATTTAGTTGCCAGTTACAACTGTTTCGAAGAGGTACTCTATCTAGATTATAGTTCTATAGTAACATATGATATGGAAATTTCAATTATAATTAAGAGATTGGGAGGAGAAGAATATACATGCTAAAAGACGAACTTTAACCCTTAAAAATAACCCTTAGAGTTAAAATATTGCCAAAAGATTTCTTAGTGCGCCTCTAAAGGGCCAACTGAACATACCTACCAAATTTGAACGTTTTTGGTCCGGTAGATTTTTAGTTCTGCGATTGATTGATTGATTGATTGAGTACTTTATTTATGTAGATTACAATATACTGGCTTATACACTTATATACAATAGCTTACAATACAGCAAAATTATAGATGAATTTACATAATATAGACTAAGAAAATAATTATTGAACTGTATATGATATGAAAAAGTAATTTGTAATATAATAACTATAGATAGTTATAATAACTATAGATAGATAACTATGCGAGTGAGTGAGTGAGTGAGTGAGTGAGTGAGTGAGTGAGTCAGTCAGTCAGTCAGTGAGTGAGTGCCATTTCGCTTTTAAATATATAGATAAATTGGATATTTGTAAACAAATACTCATCAAACGGAGCTTTAATGTTAACTATAATTATGTTGTTTTTATTTCCTTAAAAACGTACTCTCATTTTTTGGGTGCTCGTCTCACACTAGGGAGCGTGGGACAGTATCTGAACTCCCATAATATACAGCAGTTAGCAAACAGCACGAATATAGTCATCGCTTAGGAATTAAACCTCAATATGGATTTAATCTACATTTCTTCAATCTCAATATGCTTTAGAACTCCCTCATCACGGAAATTCGGGGACGAAAATCCACAAGATATTGAAAAATTCATTAGAAATCTATCCTACCCTTATTAGTATTCTTCTCATCCAAATGCTAATCAAATATTATTGGATTCCGTGAGTAGGCACAGTGTGAGACACTTCGTTTTGAATACCGTATAAAGAGAAAAGTCATATTATTTTTCCACCACCACTTTCTTGGCTCGATTCACGTTTATTGCGTGGATCTCATCATCTGCTTCCACTTTAATTACTTCTCCGCAGAATCCAAGACGCTTCTCATTACTTCTCCAAGACTGCTTCTCGCCATTCGCTATTGAGTAGATGGTTCGAATTCTTCCTGAATATTAAAGAAGGCTGTTTCCGAAGTCAGCCATTGAAATTGGGGTTTTCTAATCAAAATTTCTTCACAAACATCATAACCAGAGGTTTTCTTCTCCTGTATCAGATTTCAAGTGTTCTCCATTCTCTGCATACAAAACTTTCATTATTTGCATTCTATTGTTTCAATTCAGGGTTATATCTTTCTCTTTTTCCACATATTTTTATTTTTGGCTCTTTCGAACTACTAAGGACCTCTCCTCATTTCTCCTCTGAACTGTATCGTAGAGAGAATAAAGAATAAGATGATATTATATCATGTTATATGCCATTCATGTTCCAAATTTCAAACCAATTTTTGCCAACTCAAGCCAATTACTGTCGATTTGTTTACTGTCTATTATAAATGTTTAGTTGGGATGAGAGTGTAAAGCCGGGTCCATAGCACAAGGACCACCTTATTTTTTTATCTACCAATGTTATTACATTAGTGTCATTTGGATTGTAAATAAAAAAATAAATAAAATTCTATTATGTTTGACAAACAATGTTTGTTAAGATAAAGAAAGGAAAAAAAGATGTTGTCGAATTCCACTATAACATTTTTATTCACCAAAACTAGTTTTCGTTGCCTATGGCAACATCTTCAGTGACAACTGAAGATGCCATAGGCACCATAGTGCCAAAGTTGCCATAGGCAACGAAAACTAGTTTTGGTGAATAAAAATGTTATAGTGGAATTCGACAACATCTTTTTTCCTTTCTTTATCTTAATATGGAGAAGTTCCACAATATCTCTGATAAAAGTGTTGAACAATGTTTGCCCGTGTGGACGCGTCACCAAACAAAATATTCGTAAATGGAGAGAACAGCTTTTCATGTTTTACAGTAAACACTGAAAATGTTTGAAAAACAGTAATTTTTTGTTTGACAAACAATGATTGTTCAAACTTATTGGAATGTTTGTCCCTTAGCCCCTCAACAAACATGTTTGCCGAACATGTATGTCGAACATTTGTTCAGTGTGGACACGGCTTAAAATCAGCATAATATGAGAGACTACCAGCGTCACATAGCTTTAAGAAAATGAACTACTAGGACTCTCAGCTTGAGATTTGGGAAATTTGACAGGCCTACTATGAGATATCCTTCTATGATTTCTTCTATCTGTGATTGTATTCTCCTTCAATCACGTGGAAACCAAAATACAGTTTATCAAAAAACGATGTGTATTTTCAACTATTTGTGTATTCTTAATTTATGAAAATTCGACTGAGTCATTGTCAATATTGTAGAACCGTTTCATAATTGAATAAAAATACAAATTCTACTGTGTAGAATTTGACAATATATTTGTGTTTTTACTAAAGTTATGACCCCATTTCAAATTCAAATTCAAATTCAAATTTATTTTGTCAATCAAAAACAATTATAATTTCAAAGAAAATAGTATACATCACAGAAAATATAATCAGAAAAATCCTCAATAAACAAAAAATGGAATAGAATTAATCATATAACATGAGCTTAGTTTATCAAGAATGTATGAATGGGAAAATATATATATATATATATATATATATATATATATATATATAAATGTATGCAATAATACTTATAATTTAAAAAATGATTTGACAAATTTTACTGAGCGCAAAAAAATATAAAATTTTCGTCCGCGCTCAGGAGTTAAGATAAGCCCTTATGCAGTGTTATAAAGAGTGCCCATGCAGTGTTAAAATCCCAATGACCAAAAAAAATGGAAATGAAATTATTATCAAGAAGACAAATAAAGAATAATAGAAACTGAGAATTTCTATTTTTATGGAAAAGAAAAAAGAAAAACAGATTCTTATCGCCATTTACAAGATTATGGATACAGTTACCGTACTACTTCTCCGATGTCGAATTGAATCGATAATTGCTGATAATCTTAAAATATTTATAATCTAATATTTTCTCCTATATGTATTTTCTAATGGCTAATTTTCATATAGTCAGTCGCATCTACTTCGCAATCGGAAATGCCTCAAGTTTAGGAGAATTAAATGATAAAAATGAGTAATCTCATACTGAAAACATAGAGAAAAAATAAGTTCTTAAGGAGGTAAAAGACAAAAGTGATTGGAGTTAAGTGAGGGTGTACTAATAAAAAAGCGGATAAGTGGCACTTAAGAGTTGGACAGCAGCTGAGAACACAAGATGTGCTGTCAAGTGCAAACTATATGGCTGAGTTTGCTCCCTAATGATCTGCAATGAAGAACCAACTAAAAGGGAGAAGAGTGAGTGTGAAGCAGAGGAAGTGAGAGAGAGTGAGAAAAGAGATAGGAGCTACAATTACTCCTGTTAACACTAAAAAAGGAAAGAGAAGAAGTGAGAATTTACAAAAGACAGAAAGGAGAAAAGAGTGAGGGTAAAAAAGAGAGGAAGAGAGAGGAGCTACAACTCCTGATAGCACTAAAAAAGGAAAGAGAAGGAGTGAGAATGAACAAGAGACAGAAAGAAAGAAGAAAAGAGTGAGGGTGAAAAAGAGAGGAAGAGTGAGGAGCTACAACTCCTGATAGCACTAAAAAAGGAAAGAGAAGAAGTGGGAATGAACAAGAGACAGAAATAAAAAAGAAAAGAGTGAGGGTGGAAAACAGAGGAAGAGAGAGAGACAGAAAAGAGTGAGGAGCTAGAATTTCTGATAGCAATGAAGAACTAAAAAAGAGAAGATAGGTAGAGAGAATGAGCAAAAGAAAGAAGGAATTAGAGAGAGTGAGATACTTATGAAGAGAGAGAGAGTGAGTAGGAGACAAAGGAAAAGAGATATAAAAAGAGAAAGAGAGAGTGTGTGTAAAACAGGAGCTACTGTACAACTCTTACACTAAATCTCACCTGAAGCGAAGCAAAGAGATTTTCCTGAAAATGATTCAATCGTCCTAGATAGGTACTTTGCTAATGATATTAGTACTTTTTGAACTATAAACATTCAGATCTTCCACAGCTGCATTTGGATGAAAAATGCGATAGTAGTGTACATTAAGGTGCAATTCCTTAAGGACGATTCCAGACGAGCGTCTCGAGACGTCACTACGGATTTGCACTCGGATTCGACTTGATTACTGGGATGAAACTTCATTAAATCGATATCTCATTAAATAGTTAATATCGGGGCACCTAGCTTCGCTCTTTATTTATTTATAGATAAACAGAACATTAATCTTTAAAATGATAGGGGAAGGACTAACAGGCACAGCCCAAAACTGTTTCTTCCCCGAATTTTGATTTATACACTATAACTAGTCCAAAAAGTAGGTTATGTTCCATACACTTAAATTCAGGTCCAATTTTCAGTACAAACATTTGGAAAAAGAAAACATCTAATTCAGATTGTTCACAAACCAAATTGATTAACAAAATAACACTCACTAATCACTTGAAACTGTAAAAAAAATATTAACTTTGAAAATTATATTATATATTCTAATTTAGAATGATATACCATGTCATGTCAACAAATCAGATTATTTTGATCAAGTCGATTAAAATTTCTAGATAATTTTTCTCGTGAGATAAGCTGATTGCGAATAGTTTAACAGCAGAACATAATTCTGTCTCTCTCTCACACAGTCTGTTATCAACAGACGACGAAATTATCATGTGTATTTCCAAGGATGAATAATTATTATCCTTTTCATGTCCTCCAGCGAGTTTTCCCAGGGATGAGACCTAATGCAATCGAATTTTTATATCATAAAACTACTATGTTGGAAATTTCGTTAAAATCATTAGAGCCGTTTTCGAGATCCGTTGGACATGAATAACCATGAATATAAATAACCAAATAACTAAATAACCAAATACATTTATACAGAAATTGCTCGCTTAATATAATAGGATTGAGTAAGATTTACAATGAATTGAATGTAGTTCAAAGATATTAAACTATCAATTCTAGAGGAGTTCCATCTAATTTAATCCACAAGTAGTTTGCTAATTGAATTTCGTATAGTGTAAGATCATATTATTACGAGTCTAGAAGGGAAGAACGATGTATCCTTGTGATCAGACCACCATTCTGTACAAACCTCAAAGCTTATTCAGCCATCATCCTCAAAATTTCACAATTTAAGAGAATTTATAGATGTGTTGTTAGTATTGTTCCCTGACTGTGTTGAAAATTTATTGAAGCTTCTTCTCCTGCTATAGTGAGGTCCACGTTATAATGGCAGTGTACAATTGACAATACTGTTGTTGTCCTTTTCTATCATACAACAAAACAGATAGCGCTATCTCTCTCTCGCTTTGCAATGTTGTCAATTTGCCAGAATATTTTATTCTTACTTTAGACAGTGACTGTACAGAAGTAGACATACAATTCTCAGCCGTCATTTTTTTCCTTCAATCTATCAAAATACTTGAGTACACGAGTCGTATAATTATTGAATTATATAGCTATTTATGTATTAAGAGAGTAATGCGCGACTTTATCGCTCGCGCAAAACAGTATAATCACGCGACGCGAAGCGGAGCGTGATAATTTTGCAAGAGCGATAAAGAAGCATTACGCGCGAATTACATACAAAATTTTTTCTACAACTGCACAGACCTGTTAAATCACTTATATGTGTCGGAGTATATAATAATTCGTCTACACTGATATCCATCATGGCTGTATAATCGGTACAATTACCGACTTTTTAGGTTAAGATCTGACCGAGAGTGGTTTGTCTTTTGGCGAGCTGCTTATCATCAGCTGATTAGCGAGCGTAAAGAAACTCTTCTGCGCATGCGCGAATGATTAGCGAGCGTAAAGAAAATCTACTGCGCATGCGCAGATGGTTAGCGAGTGAAAAAGTAGATTCTCCTCAGAAATAAGCTCTTTTACGAGGAGAATTGAGTATGTAAATTCTTTCTTCACGTGCAGTGGTAGAAAAATGTATTTCTGAACAATAAAATAATTTTTAGACATTATCGTTTGAGAAACACAAATTAAAATACCTAAAATGACATTTTTAAATTTGATAACTAATCATCCTAGACTTCATCCATGCTTCAGTTAGCCTACACGTATAGGTTAGACCTACTGGTACCGGTATAAATAATATTGAAAGGTTATTTCAGAATTATTTTCATTGAAATTAATTTTTTTGGATAGAATTTATATTATCTTTGAAAGAAATTTGAGTAGAATACCTACCAAATAACTTGATTTCTGTTGTTTTGAAATTCAGATTGGTGTATCAAAGCTTTTTAAATTAGCCGCCATTTCAGGTTTGTATAGAAATAAAATCTGATCTCAGAAGCAAATTTTTGAATAAAATTATGTAGAAATATATTTTTTTGATTAATTGACATCAAATTGATTATTTTATCAAGGAAATGATAAATATTATTAGATCAAATTGCCACTTAGTGGCAAAATGGAGAGACTTGGCAATGTTTTTCTCCTATTTTTCTTCACTGCCATTATAACGTGGACCTCACTATAGGAGAAACGATTTCTGCAGGCCGTATGTTTCTTCATTGCGCATGATATGGCCGAAGTATGCAAGCTTCCTGCTCTTGATGATGTTCATCACTTCCAAATCCTTATTAAAGTTTAAATGTTTTATAATTCATTGAAGAATTTTGGACTTTGATGTATGGTTTTCAAATGTATCATTTTTATGTTTCTATAATGTTTAATGGCTAATAAAAATTCTTATTCTTAAATGCCAAATAACGTACTCGCTATTATTATTAATGTTGTATCCAGCTGTCCACTATTCTACTTCTTTTATTCATATTTCATTTCAAATCGAAGGAATATCACCGACAAACGGAAATAATTCTAGTTTCGAGTTGGAAAGTCGGAAGATATCAGATGGTTCAAAGAGCAGATATTTTCCAGTTGATTCTGTTGGAAGAAAAGTCGGAGTACAATCATGAAGGAAAGCACGTACTCACTCAGTCATTGAGTTTTCCGGGCGAGGAAACTGCACAGCAAATTTGAAAATGCAATAAGCTGTTGCTTTCCAGTCGGAGGAATGCGAGAGAAGATGAGTGGAAACGAGAGATAAAGAGAGAGTGAGTGGAGGATGACGAAGTA